>NC_071546.1:2145853-2198353 GCF_026979565.1 Vidua chalybeata
CCCGCACCGCAGGCGCAGCTGCAGTCCCCGCCGGCAGCCCCCGCTGCCGTCCGCGGCTCCCTGCGGCGCCTCTGTCACCTCCGGTCCCCCGGCCCTGTGCCACCTCCTGCCTGTGCGCCGCGGCATCCCCGCAGTGCCCTGTGCACCGGGCAGCCCTCGTTAACTACGGGCCCTGCGCTCGGTGCACTGCATCCCTACCCTGTGCCAGTGCCCGACGGCCCAAGGCATCCCATGCCTTCCGTGCCCTGTGCCTGCTCTTCTGGGGCACCTCATCCTTCCCTGCCTCTCTTGCCTGCTGCTCCGGACACCCCATCCCCATCCTGCCCCTGCTGCTCTTGGACACTCCATCCCCATCCTGGCCCTGGACGCCCCATCCCCATCCTGCCCCTGCTGCTCCAGGCCCTCTCACCCCCTCCCTGCTCCTGTGCCCTGCCCATCGGGGCATTCCCATCACCCCTGTCTCTGTGCCCAGGAAGCACCCCCGATGCCCAGGGCACTCTCAGCACTCCTGCACCTCCCGTGTCCCTGCATGCTGGGGTCCCCCCTTCTCTCCACGTCCAGGGCTCACACTGCCCATCCCACTGCTGTGCCATGCTCTGTGCCAGCCCCAGGGATAGTGCCTGGGTGGGTGCTGGCCCCTGCATGTGTATTCTGAGGGGTAGCCCGGGCAGTGCTTGTTGTGTGGGTGAACAGGTTGTGCTCAAACACATCTCACTTTAGTGTTGGGGCACTGTTACAGCCAGGTGCCATCCGAGGATGATGTGCCAAGCTGTGGCAGTCTGACACTGGGCTAGGGGTCAGCCTCTTTGGAGAGAAACTACTTCATGGACATTGATTTCCTAAATTGGATTACAGATGTATTTTCCTTTACATGACACCACTGCCTGGAAGGTCTGACATTGGGATTGTTACCTGTGATTTTGAGTATCACCTGTGACCATAGCAGCAGAGAGAGGAGCAGAGAATAATTATTTTTCTCTATTTTGTCAGGTGACTTGGTGCAATTGCCAACACCCTGTGTAGAATCGGGTCCCCATTTTCTCTCTGCAATCAGCTCCTCATTGTGTTAGTTTCCCTGCAGCATTCAGGACAGCAAAGCTTTTTAGCAAATTGAAAAAGGGGGGGGGAGTTTAAGCTCGCAGCAATTGGCAGCTTTTAGTGCTTGAGCTTGTTTTTTTGTCTTGTTGATTGGATTACAAGTCGATGGTGACTTGGCATTCTTAGAGCAGCCTGGTCTCAGGGTGCTGCAGGGCACAGGTGCATCTTCACCTGTCACTAAAGCACCTGGTGCTCCTGTCAGAAAAAAAGACTTTATCACAAGGGCAAATTAGCACCTGGGTGACGTGGACAGTCTTGCTTCATCTCCAGCTGAGAGAAATTTGAAAGGGAAGGAAAAAATCACAGCTCAGTAGCCCTGTGCTTTTATCTTGGCTTCCCCAAATCACTTTGGTTTTGTCAGGCTCTGGGCACCTCAGCTGCTGCTGCTGCCAGGAGAGAGGGAGCTGGGTTTTTTTAAGTTCCATGGCTGAAGAGCATCCTGCAGGCTGGTGCTGGCTGTAGGCAGGGCAGGATTGATCCAGAGCTTTCTCCTGGAGTCTGTGGATAGCTGTGACTGGCATCCATGTAACCAAGTAACTGCCAGCTTGCCTTCATGGGTTGCTAGCCATGTCCTCAGGGGTTTCCCTCTGGGAAGTGTGGTGGTGTGCAGTGCCTCAGTGAAGTGCAGGGGCTCTGAATTGCAAATAGATATTTCTGTTGTCCTGGGCCATTTTTCTCCATCAAGAGGCTGAGTGCAACACTGACAATGTTGCTGCATCATTGTCTTGGCCTCTCCTGAAGCTTCTTCCTCCTCGTGGGATCAAGGCAATTGTTTGGCTTTTTTCTTTGGAAGATCTGACTCTGTGCCAGAAGGAAGCCCATTTGTCTAGTACCCATATCACGAGTGGCACTGTTTGTGCAGTTGCAATTATCCCCATACCACACTTCACCTGAATTTTTGATCCTTCTTTTCCTCCTGGCTTATTTTTGCTGGAGAAGTGCTGCTCCATGGCACTCTGTGCTTTGGCTGTGCCATCGGGAGCCTGCAGTGCTCCCCTTGCAGTTGACCAGAGGTTCTTTGTGCAGGGGGAGGTGTATTTAGAGCAGGGCTTTGGCTGGAGTGAGGAGATCCTCCCAGCACTGTCCCAGCAGTGTTCTGCTGGCGGGGCTGAGCTGCAGGGCTGGCTCCAGCTCTCCCTGCCAGCCAAGGCTTGCTGAACTGGACCTGCAGCTTTGCTGTGCCTCTGTGATCTGTGTGAAAGGCTTCCCATAGGCATGGTGGGAATTTGATGGGAGTGTGTGATGTAGCGGGATCTGCTGCCTTCCAGCAGCTGCTTGTGCCCTTGGAGGATGGTGCTCTGCTCTCTCCCAGGGATACGAGCAGGGGTTGCAGCATCTCCTCAGTGAAAGGATGAAAAAGGTGTTCACAGAGTCTTAATGTGACATAATTCACACTGGGAATGCATGAGAAATGAGTGTTTAGGGTATCTTTAAAAGGCTGTAGATTATATGGGTATTCCCCATCAAGAAGGTAACATTCCAGTTGTTCAGGAGAAGTTTTGAGAGGAACTTGGGGTGGTGGATGCTCCTGCTGTGCTGGTCCCTTATACTGTGATCTGCTATGGTGCTTCACTGTCTTTCCTGCTGCTGTCTGCTGAGCAACCTCCCCTCATCTCAGCACAGTCCTCACCTCACTGCTTAGGAGTGATCAGACCGATTGATTTTCCTTTCCCGTGGCACATAATTCTGAGTTCAGAGCTTTGCAGTTTTGTTCTGCAAAGATCTGGAAGTGAAAAACCTCCTAAGAACCCCTCAGCTTTCTTCTCTCCCTTAATCCACGAGATATAATATACAACCTTGCTGTTCCATTTGCTTCCTTTGTGAGTTCTGTGTCATAAAAGAGTGATAGGAAGGAGTGGTGCATGAAAATCACCCATTTTTGCTCTTTTTCTCCCAAAATCAGGTTGTCCTTTGTGTCTTTTCATTCAGTTTCTAAATAGAGTGTGTCATGCTTAATCCACAGTCATGTGCTGCTGGCCAGGTTGTCTCCCTAGATGAGCAGTCCCAATCTTCTGTATTTATCTGGAATACTTTAAAACATTTTAGCTGTATTGTAAAATGTTTGTGCCAAAGCAAGTAAGCTGATTCTAAAACAAATCTGACTGGGTGTGTGTGCCCTGTGTCTGATCAGATCTGGGAATGCTGGCCTTGGAACAGGGAGGCATTTGTGACACTGCTGCTGGGAGAGCTGCTGCACACAAGGATTTTGTCTGCTGCGAGCTCGGTGTCTGTGCTGCACCCCTGGGCAGTTCCACCCAGGCTTCTGCCCCACACTCCCTGTGACATTCTCAGCTCTTTTCATACCCAGTGTTATAAGCATCCTTCCTCTCTGCAGCAAGTGCCTGAAACCAAACCCTCTTTTGGCTTTCCTTGCCCTTCTTCCCTTCTCTTTTTGCATCAAAGGAGTTCTGAAGACAGGTGGGAGTGTTGCTGTTGTGTGGTAGTTGGTGCTGTGGAGTAGAGGGTGAGAAGGTGAGAGTGGCTCAGGGAGGAGAGAGCAGCAGCTGGAGAGTGTTTCAGGAGTGAGCTCCCAGCACCCAAACACCCCTGTCTGGCTGGGTTCAGTTCACCATCCATGCTTGTGTCTCCTTTCAGGGATGGATAACCAGACAGTGCTGGCTGTGCAGTCCTTACTGGATGGGCAAGGAGGTGTCACGGATCCGTCTGCTCCCAATGTCAACTCCTCCGCCGCCATCCAGCCCATGGGTGAGTCCTGGTGGCACTGGGACAGAGCACAGGGCAGGAGGGCTGCACATCTCCCCTGCAGCGTGCACAGCTGGCAGAACAGCTGGGTGTGTGGGGTACTGCTATGAGTGTTGTGAGCCCTCAGCAGGACCAGACAGAGCAGGAGGAAGGGACAAGTGCCCAAGCAAGCAATGATAGTTTTGGAGACAGTCATGACAACAAACTTGACCATGTGCTTCCAATAAATACACAGAGTGAGAGAGAAGCCACTGTCCCCACATCTAGTGCCTATTACTGTTCATGTTTTTTATTTAATATCCATTCCTTCTCCTCTAGAGATGCTCAAGTGCTCCAGTCCTGGACCATCTCTGTGTGAATGAATATGGGAACTGGTCATTTATGTGCATGTGGACCCTCACGGTGCTGGACTAGAATTTGCTGGGTGGATGGGAAGTTATCCCCCAAGGAGTTACAGTCTGTGTCCCCAAAAATGGTCAACCTCAGGCTGTGACTCAGACAGGGGAACAGCCTTGTGAGTCAGCCTGGATGGAGTGCAAATGGTGTGTGGTTTGCTAATGCTGCAGATTTCAGCTGGGACATGTAACTGGGTTTTCTTCTTTCTGCTTCTAATGTCAGGCATAGGTGCCAAAAACCAGCAGTGTTGTGGAGGGGTGTTAGGACACAAGCTGACAGTGACTCTGTGCCCTTATCCAAGGTACTTCTTGTGCTTTGTGCAACCTGAGTAATAAAATCTGCCTCAGCCAGCATAATGCTGATGCTTTGGAAGGAGCTGCTTTGACTAAAAGCAGAGGGTGCTACAGGAGCAAGGTTGGTTGTTCCTGTATTTGGGATGAGAAGACAGACAGTGTGATTAGTGTGTCCCAGGGAGACAGTGGGGTTTGTGTATGGGAGCAGGGCTAAGATGAGCTCTGTCACATCACTTGCTTTTAGAGAGAGCTTGGGCTTGGGGAGGAGGGACAGCTTGGCCCTTGCAGCTGCTCTCTCCTGACAAGGATGTCCTCCAGGTGCTGAGATCCAAAGTGCCTGTTACCCTACACTGTGGTTGCTGGGTAGAGCACTGTGGAATGCAGGAGAAGGCCTGAAGCTCTGCTCTTCTTCACTGCAGATGACGAAGACGTGTTCCTGTGTGGGAAGTGTAAAAAGCAGTTCAACTCCCTGCCTGCCTTCATGACCCACAAGAGAGAGCAGTGCCAGGGCAGTGCCCCGTCCCTCTCCTCAGTATCTCTGGCCACCAACAGCGTGTACACCCCGTCCATCACCTCGGTGCAGCAGGCTCCCAGCGCTGGCCGGCAGGTACCGTGCTGCAGGCACAGGCTCTGCTGCTGGGATTTGGGGCTGGGGGGCATTGGGGTGATGGTTTTAGATCCAGTGGTGTCTCATGACTGAGCTCTTTTCTAGGAGGCTCAGCTGTTGTCCCTTTGTTGGCTTTTCACCTTGTGGTTGAAGTGGGGCCCTCTGCAGTGAGGTATCCTCCAGCAGGAGAGTCTGACAGCCTTTTTTCAGGACAGGACAAAAGGGGTTTCATGTTCTGTCTGTGCTGCAGCCAGACCTTGGCTCTACTGAACAGCCCCAGTGTCAGAGCCTGGCGACAAGCCTGGGTGCACTCTCGCAGTGCTCGGGGCTGTGGCTCTTGCTGTCCCCTGGGCCGTGGTCTGGCTTGTGGGCAGAAGTGGGGCAGCTTCATCCCTGCATCCCTTCTCTCTCACTCTTGCAAATAAGCCCACGTAATGTGGTGTGATGACTGTTGGGGAAATATCCCCTCTGGAGTAATCTCATTCCCCAGAGAATCCTCCAGTGGGAGTCCCTGGTGCATGACATCTAATGTGCCTGCAGTTTCCAAAGTACTTTCGAACCAACTGCTTTTTGCAAGTTAATGTAGTCCCAGTGGATGGTGCTTCTTCTCAGGGCTGCAAACATGGGTTATTTACTGCCAAAACACTCAACAGCCTCCCTCCCCTGCTATAACCTGAGTCCAGTCTGAAGAGATGAGCCTGACATTTACTGTCTGAGCCAGGGCAGCCTCTGTGAGTTTTCCACCTTCCCTTGCTGGGGCAAGCACCCGGGAGAGGCCTGAACTTGTCCGTGACCAGTTTGTCCTGCAGATCTTGTTTAATAACCCCTGATTTGACTTGCAGGCAATGGCCACTTTCTGACCCACTGTGATATTTTTTTCCTCCTTTCTGAAGAATGTTTGTGGAGCTAAGAACCCCCATGGACTCAGCAGGAAGCTACAGATAATTACAGTGGCTCACTGCTGACCAGAGGCTGTGAAAGCAGAGACCCTGAGGCTCAGGAAAAAGCAGTGTCATTGGTTTCTGGGTATTGTTTTCTCCTATTGCTGGTTAACAGTGTATCTTTCTTTCAGCAAATCTCTACGTACATCACAGTTCCCCCATCACCTTTGATTCAGACCCTGGTGCAGGGGAACATCTTGGTCAGTGACGAGGTGCTGATGTCAGCCATGTCTGCTTTCACCTCCCTGGACCAGCCTATGCCAGCGGTGCAGCCCCCGGTGCAGGTAAGGGGCACGTGTGGATCCAGGGAGTCATGGGTAAAGCTCACCCAATTCCAGCCCCTTGGCCATGGGAGAAACACCTTCCACTAGACCAGGTTGCTCCAAGCCCTGTCCAGCCTGGCCCTGAACACTTCCAGGGATACTGCCCACACTGCTGAGGATGCCTCCCAGGACATGCTTGGCTTTCAGGGCTGCCAGTGCCCACAGTTGGGTCATCTTGGGCTTCTCATGCACCAACACTCCCAAGTCCTTCTCCTCAGTGCTGCCCTCAATCCATCCACTGCCCTGTCTGTGCTTGGGATCACCCTGACCCAGCTGCAGAACTTTGCATTTGGTCTTGTTGAACTCCTGAGCTTCACACAGACACACCTCTCAGGGCTGTCCAGATCCCTCTGGATGCCCACTCCTTCCCTCCAGTGTTTTGACTGCACCACACATCTTGGTGTTGCTCACAAACCTTTTTGTTGCTGGATGCTCAGATATTTGTAATGTGGTCTCTCCAGCTTTTTTGGGGGCTCCCATATCATGATTGGCTTCCAGGGCCCTTGTCAGCTTACTCCATGGACTCCTCTCCTCCTGGGAGGGTTGTTTGGGCTCTCCCCAGGCTAGCTGGGCTGTACACGCTCTCCATGCTCTGAAAATATTCCTCGTAACCAGAAGGATTAAAAGCTTTAAAAACAAAGCAATAAAAGCAGTGGGGCTCGAGGGCTTGGGTTTTGGAGGAGGCAATGTGTACCCACAGGTCATGCCAGGCCTCCAGCACAGTGTGCTCCAACCTGCACCGCCATTTGGAGGTGCTGTGTTGTGCCAAGGCATCCCTGCTGTTCCTGCAGGCGAATTGGGATGGGCAAGGTGTGTGAGGGAGCAGCCCCTCCAGCTCCTGGCTGCTGCATTTCCAACGTGTGGTGTCTCTCTGGTTGCAGAGCAGCATGAGTATGCACGCTGGGGCTGGCTACCTGTCCCAGCCCCCTCCGCCCCCGCCGCCCCCGGCGCCGCCCCCGCCGCAGCCTCCGCCTCCCCCGCCGAGCCTGGCGGCTCCCGGGCAGCCCGGCAGCGGCAGCGGGGTGGTGGAGGTGTACAGTGCCCCTGCTCCCATGGCAGCATCCAGCACCGTGGAGATCCAGACCCTGGGCATGCAGCCCTACCCGCCCATGGAGGTAAGGCCAGCGCTGCTCCTAAGGATGTGTTCTCAGAGAATCACAGAATGGGTTGGGTTGGAAGGGACTTTAAAGCTTATCCCCTGTCTTTGGGATGGACACCTCCCACTGGACCAGATTGCTCCAAGCCCCATCCAATCTGGCCTTGGAGGAATGTGGAATTACAGTGTGGGAAGATGGGCTAGGTTATTTGAAAACAATTATTTTCTCTGGGAGGAGGCAGCAAACAGAAGATCAGTAAGATCATGAGGATTCTGAGAACAGGAGAAACAGATAAGAGAGACAGAGGACTGACACAGGCTTAGGAGACCTGGGCATTTGTTTCTGGCCGAGGGATACCTCCCAGCATATGCTGGAAGTGAGAGGGAGTAGAGGTGAGGGGCTCACCTTCTGTAGAAGCACAGAGCATCACACTGCATACTTCAGGCTTATGTGGAGAGAAAAATCCAGTCTAAATCTCAATGAGCTTGTCAAGGTGGCTTTTGCTAAAGAATGGCACAGGCAAGGGGTGGATTTACTGGTGAATCAGCTGTTTGCAGTCTCTACATTTGCACTGCCCTTCATAACAGGAGCTGCTGGGTGTGGCTGAGGTTTGGCATCCTTACCTGTGTAACTGGAATCTGATCTGGAAGTGCCAGTGGACAGGAATGGATGGGGATGTTGGATAAATAGTGATCTGTGTTAATTTATCAGGATGGGCAGCAGAAATGCCTTTAAACTATCACCCCAGACTGATCACTCTGTCTCTTAAGTGTTCTTTCCTAATCTTGATGCTGACATAAACAACTGTGCTTTGGCATCTGGAGTTTCCTTC
This sequence comes from Vidua chalybeata, assembly GCF_026979565.1. Taxonomy (NCBI): domain Eukaryota; kingdom Metazoa; phylum Chordata; class Aves; order Passeriformes; family Viduidae; genus Vidua; species Vidua chalybeata. The sequence continues at coordinate 2,154,144 of NC_071546.1, forward strand.
TGCCTTCCTTCCCTTCCCTGCCAGGACAGGCAGCAGGACCTGGAGATCCCTGCTTCAGGACTGGTGTGAACCCACAGGATCAGCAGTGATCCTTCTGCTAACCTGCCCTAGAGGGATAAGAAACTTTTCCAGGCATGAGACATAGATGGGGAACAAGACAGCTCCCTCAGAATGTTTCTTTGCTGCCCTGTTGCTGCTGTAATAACTTCTGCATGCTTTTTGATGTTCAGCAGGAGAGTTTCACACTGTGCAAGGTGTCAGTTTTGGTTAGAGAGATATTGTTGGACTGGTGAACCAGAAATTTTATCCAGTTTGGCAGAAGAAAAGTCAACCCAACTGCAGCCTGGTGTGGGTGGAGATGGAAGTTAGGGCATGGTATAATTCTCTGTAGCAAACCTGTTCCACTGATGAACTGCCCTCTCACAGGTACCAAGCCAGTGTGTGGAAAGCCCTGTGTACCCCTCTCCCCCTGTGTACAGCCCTGGGAAGCAGGGGTTCAAGGCCAAGAGCACCAGTGCTCCCAGTCCCCTGAGCAGTGCAGGAGGAGGCTCTGTGGTTGGATTTGATTCCCCTGCTGCTGCCAAAACTCGCCGCTGCAAGAACGAGAGTGGGCTGCAGGAAGGTGAGTCCCTTCCAGCACCTGCCCTGAGGGTCACTGGGCTTGTCCTGAGTGGGCTGCAGGAAGGAGAGTCCCTTCCAGCACCTGCCCTGAGGGTCACTGGGCTTGTCCTGAGTGGGCTGCAGGAAGGTGAGTCCCTTCCAGCACCTGCCCTGAGGGTCACTGGGCTTGTCCTGAGTGGGCTGCAGGAAGGAGAGTCCCTTCCAGCACCTGCCCTGAGGGTCACTGGGCTTGTCCTGAGTGGGCTGCAGGAAGGTGAGTCCCTTCCAGCACCTGCCCTGCGGGTCACTGGGCTTGTCCCAGCTGGGCTGCTGAGCCATGGGCTCCCTGAGGGGTGGCATTGGCTGTGCAGCTCTGGAGGAGGAACACCATGGCCTTGCATGAAACTGGTGGGTGACCTGGGGGGTTCACAGCAGAGACAGAGCTGAGGCCCTTCCTCTCACTCATGCTATGTCTTTTCCCAGTGCCCAAAGCACCTTTAAGGTTGGTGCTTTGTAGCTGGAAAGGTCCCTGGAAGGCAGTGGCTGTTGCCTGGGGGGAATGTGCTGCTCCACCAGACTACACTGCTCAGGATTTGTAGAGTAGTCTCAGGCTCTGTTAATAAATGTTTGTCCCCATAACCACTTCCCAGTCTGGCCAGGCAGATCTTATCTTTTTATAAGCTCTTTATTCTTGGTCCTGAACAGTCATGTCTTGGGGTGAGGGCCCTGTGACACTGTGGGGACAGGGCTGTGCCACATGATCTCATTCTTGTGTGTGCTCTTCCTTTCAGGCAAACCCAAGTCCCCCAAGCTGAAATGCACATACTGTGACAAGGCCTTTACCAAGAACTTTGACCTGCAGCAGCACATCAGAAGGTAACAGTGCCCTACCCTGCACACAGCAGAGTGACTGGGCTGGAGCAGGGCACAGCTCTGCTGAGGGAGTCTGTGCAGTCCAGTTTGTTATGTCCCAGAATCTGTGCTGCAATGGGAGGGATTCATTCTTCTCACCCCAGGATACCTTTTCCCAGTGACTGGAGTGAAAGCTGTATCATGGATGGAATCTTCATGTTGATTATGTGCTGGGACTGGAGGTTCACTTTCCTTGCTGATGAGACCTTGACAGCCCAACCTCTTGTCACTTGATCACGGGAGTAGCACCGTTCCCACTGCTTGCCTCTGCCCTTCCCCTTCCTCCCTAGCAAGCTGCAGCCTTCTTGTTTGATGCTGTTAGCAAAGTGTAAGCCAAGCTCAGTGTCTATAGGGAGCTCTAATCAGAGAGCTTTTCCCTGGCAGGAGGAAGCTGAAATCTGCAGAGTTTTTCCCCCCCGTGGGGTCAGCTGGACTCAGAACAGATGGGAAGGAACAATGGTGGTTTTTGCACCTCTTCCCAGCCTGGACTCTTCACTGTCTCTTGAAGCAGAAGGGCAGAGTAGAAAGACCTTTTTGCTATGGACAAAATATTCAGGCAGATCCAGCTAGAAGAGATGTGTGCAGGAGAGAGAAGAGTGACAGGGAAGGAAAGGCTTGTACCCTTGAAAAAGTGATGAGGTCCCAAGGTCTGTGCAGGGACCCTGACAGTGAATGCCCTGATATTGCTGGAGAGCTGTTTTCCTCTCCTGCTTCTTCATTTGATCCCCTGTCATTCCCAGACCACAGGTGTTTTGTCTGTTTCCCCAGGCCTCTCACAATCCACCTCCTCTGGGGAATCAGGTCTCACAGCCCTTGTTTGGTGTGTCCAGGTGTGATCTGCCAAACTGAGTGCCCAGCACTGTCCTTGTCCCCGCACAGGCCCTGCCTGGGGCTGCCTCCTGTCTCCACCAGCTGCTGACCTGGTGCCTTCATTCAGTCACACAGGTGAGAAGCCCTTCCAGTGCATCGTGTGTGGCCGAGCCTTTGCCCAGAAATCCAACGTGAAGAAGCACATGCAGACCCACAAAGTGTGGCCTCCAGGGCTGGGCTGCACCATCTCCCGCAACTCCATCACTGTGCAGGTCATGGCCCTGAACCCCAGCCAGCCTGAGGATGAGGAGAACACAGGTGTGGTGCCCGGGATGGTGTGTGTGTGGGGCACAGCAGTGGTGAGGGGAGGCTGCAGGTCTCTGCACCTCCACACAGGGAGCGAGGGGAGCTGTATGTGCTGTCTGCATTCCTTGGCAGTGTTTAGCATCTCACACTAACAGTGGCATTTGCTGAGCTCCAGCTGGAAGCTGCATAATTTCATACCCCTGTGGTGGGTTCAGGTGCTGCTGGAGACAATGGCTCCAAACTCTGTCCCAGTATGTGCATAAACAGGTCCAGGTGTCTTCCCCTTCTCACTCCCTGGCAGTACAGCTTTGGCAGTGCACAAGCCACAGCTGACAGCTCTGGCCTAGGGGACAGACAGCTGCTGGTTTAGGACAGCCCAATGTTCTGGCTTTGCACTGTGCAGGTCATGCCCAGGCTGGATCTGCCCGCAGTGGCCACCTGTAAATACCTGAGGCAGAGAAGAGCTCCTTATTGGTGTCTGGATGCCCTTTCTACTGGTGGCCTCAGACATGGTAGGGGAGGGAATGCAGTGGCAATGTCATGTCTAAGACAACTGGAGCTGCTCTTTGTATTCATCATGGACTGTGAACCACTGGCTGGATCTTACCTCCTGTCTCCTGCCAGTGGTGGGAGTAAATCTGGCTCTGGATCACTGGTGGAGGCCTGTTCTCTGACTGCTCCACAGAACACATTTTTATCCCTGGAAAGAGAGAATGGGCTAGGGAGGGGAAGATGGAGTAGTCAGAGCCCTTAATAATCTGTCAACAAATTTTAAACAACCTTGTTAATGAGATTCATCTGTCTTTGAAAGAGAACAAGAGCCTGGTCTGGTGTGTCCTGGCAGCATGGTGCTTGCAGAGCAGCTTTCAGAGCTGTCTTGTGTGACAGCTGGGGTCAGGCTGTGACTTTCCCTCTCTCCAGGTTTGCCGCAGCCCTCCAGGAACGTGGTGCCCCCGGCCCAGGAGCTGAGCCCCTTGGAGGAGAGCGAGGCAGCCAAGCTGGAGGCCAAGCAGGTTGTCCTGATTGACAGCTCTTACCAGTGCCAGTTCTGCCCCAGCAAGTTCAACACCTACTTCCAGCTCAAATCACACATGACACAGCACAAGAATGAGCAGGTAGGGACAGAGGGTGCCTCTGTGGATGGCAATATTGGGGTTGTCTCCATATAATGCACCTGTTATCGGGGTCTGACCTGAGCCTTTTGGTCTGTAGAGCTGCCAGTTCTTCACATGCAGCTCAGCTCTCAAGGTTGTAGCTGTGTGGTCTGGGTGGCTTTGAAAACTCCTTTGAAAACTGAGTGAGAAATTCAGCCAGGCAGGTTTGGGTGGCTAGAGAGGAAGCAAAGAAGTGAATTGTGTTCAGTTCTGGGCCGTTCACTTCCAGAAAGGCATGGAGGTGCTGAAGCCTGTCCACAGAAGGGCAGTGGAGCTGGGGAAGGGTTCTAGAGAGTAAGGCAGAGGAGGAGGGGCTGAGGGAGCTGGGAAAGGGGCTCAGCCTGGAGAAAAGGAGGCTCAGGGGGGACCTTCTCATTCTCCACAACTCCCTGATGGGAGGGTGTAGCCAGGGGGGAGTCAGGCTTTGTTCCCACAAGGGACAGGAAAAGAGGAAATGGCCTCAAGCTGTGCCAGGGAAGGTTCAGGTTGGACATCAGGAGGAATTGCTTTACTGAGAGGGCTGTCAAGCATTGGACTGGGCTGTCCAGGGAAGCAGTGCAGTCATCCTCCCTGGAAGTGTTCAGTAACTGACTGCACTTGGCACTTGGTGCTGTGGTTTAGTTAACCAGGTGGTGTTCCGTCAAAGACTGGACTTGCTGACCTTGGAGGTCTTTTCCAACATTTATGATTCTGTGAAGTCCAAAATTTTCAGTGTAAGTGGCAGCTCTTGGGTCCTGGGACAATCACTTCCAGGGTGTTGTGGTCCTACCCACTCGAGTAGTTTCAGGCCCTCACATCAACACCCCTTTGTCCCACTTTGCTTTCTCGGGGGTGTGCCTTGACAGGTTGTGCTTCTTTCCAGAAAGGAAGGCAGTTCTGCCTGTTGGCAGAGGGCTTTCCCTGCTTGTTTCCATGGTGAGCCTCTCCAGTTGCTCTCCCTTCCCCCAGGTGTACAAATGTGTGGTGAAGACTTGTGCCCAGACCTTCCAGAAGCTGGAGTCCTTCCTTGAGCACATCAAGAGCCACCAGGAGGAGCTGAGTTACCGCTGCCACCTCTGCAGCAAGGACTTCCCCTCGCTGTACGAGCTGGGCGTGCACCAGTACTCACACAGCCTTCTGCCCCAGCACAGCCCCAAGAAGGACATGGCCGTGTACAAGTACAGTACAATCGCTGCTCACAAGGCTTGTAGGAGTGAGTGGGTGCAGAGCATGCTTGGTGGGACCTTAGAGGGGACAGGGGGCCCTGTGTCCGGTGGCCGTGGTGCTTTTGGACACCCAGGTGGCACATGGGGGGTTCCCTCCACCCGCCAGACTGCAAAGGCCAAGCACTTGGAATGCAGGGAGTCTCTCTGAATGACAGTGAAAAGCTGGGATTGCTTATGTGGGAAGATCCCATCACTGCAATTCCTCTTATCATCAGTCAAGAGTGAGATGGTGTCCTGGGGTGACTTCATGATGCTGAATTGTATCCCCATTCATCTGTTTAGCCCAGAAATAAGTTTTGCACCTTAAGTTCTGAGAGCCAAGGAGCGGGGAGAAAAGTAGTGCACAGTTTGTTTTCAGAAGCTGCACTCACTCCTCCACAATCCTTCTCCTGGACTGTGTTGTCTGTGGAATGGACAGTGAGAGAGAGCTCTCCTTTGCTTTTAGTTTTTGCTAGCTGACGCAGTGAAGTTCCCTGGGAACCAGGACCCTAAACCAGGACAAATATGCACAGCTGAACCTGCCCTGGGCTGAGTCAGAGAACCAGGGAAGCCCTTCCCAGCCTGTTTACTATGATTCTCCACCTGCAGCAGAGGGATTGTGTTTTGTAGAAGCTGTGCCCAGAAAAAAGTTTCCTATCCCTTTGCTGCAAAAAGGTCTGTTCCTTGGAAAGCTTTTCTGCTAGTGTGGAGGGAAGGTGTGTGGAGTTCCACAAAGTGTTCCACATAGCTTTTGGAATGCCCACAGAAATGTTCAGGGAGAGTAGGAAGCCCAGGAGATACTGGAGTCACTTAGGAACTTAATGGAATCAATATCTACTAATTCTTGCCTAGACCATGGTTTCTAGTTATCCTTGCACTACAGAGCTTTGTTCTGCAGCTTGGTGGTGGGGATCCCTGAGATCAGAGCCCTGCTAGAGCTTGAGGAGGTTTTAGTGTGACCTAGGGAGAAGGGGTTTCACAGCAGGAACAGGGTGTGAGTGCCTCTGCCCTCACTGCTGATGGTGCCTGTCCCCAGTGCCTGCTGTCAGTCAGCTTTGGCAGAGCCCTCTGGCAGAAACACTGCCAGGATGTATGACCCCTGCCATGCTGTGTCCCCACTCTCAGCTCCTTCTCTGGAGCTTTCAAGCAATGAAGATGAAAGGAGGTGTTTGAAGTAAAGTGAAGTCCTTACCTAAGGCTTGTCTCCACAAGGAAGCAATGTGGACTGTGTGCTCAAGTCTGGGTGCTCCCATGGTAGCCTGTGGCAAGTGCACTAGTATTTAAAGGCTTCTCCACCCAGTTTTCCAGCATCTCCCTCTCTGAAGGATGCTAAGTGTGAGTGTGAACTGGCATGTGGGTTGCTGAGGTTTTAGAGCTCCTGAGTGGTTATTTTGTATCAACCTTGTCAAAGATCACCCTGGAAGGTGGCTGGGCTGGGCAGGTGTGCCTGTGGTGTGGGGTTTGCTGCAGTAGCCTTGCTCATAGGCTCTGTCCTTTCTCTCCACATCCAGGTGTGTGAAGTGTGTCAATAAATACTCCACCCCAGAAGCCCTGGAGCACCATCTGCAGACAGCAACTCACAACTTCCCCTGCCCTCACTGCCAGAAGGTGAGTGCTGACCACAGCCTGAGCCACGCCTGGACACCTGGCAAGGGCTCTGAGGGGGACAGGAGCCCTTGGCCCCATGAGTAGGAGCCTTGGATAACAGATTATGAGGAAGCAGAAAGTGAAGTTAACTGTGGGGAAGGTAGGAATTGCTGGGGATCCTTGCCCAGCCCATCCTGCTGTTGGCTTTGGTGGGAGACTGGGCATCCTTCTGAGATGCTGGTCCTCAGCACTGTGGTGTTACACAGTTGACAGCAAGGTTTCAGCTTATGTGTTTCTTAAGAAAGTTTTCGTGCTTTTTCTGTTTTGAATTTTTGTTGGCTTGTTTTTAAAGCTCTGTCTGTACTTTCTTTATAAAGTCCTGAAGGTTTTCACAGTGCATCCTTCCTGGGAAAGCAGTGACTGAGCTTCTTGCTCAGGTTGCCCAGAGAAGCTGTGGCTGCCCCATCCCTGGCAGTGTCCAAGGCCAGGTTGAACAGGACTTTTTATGTTTTCTATCCCAGCTACACCCCCTGTGCCAGCTCTGTGATGTCCTATGTGTGATGCCAGCTCTGAGCTGTGTGTTTGTGGTACTTTGTGGTACAGGTGTTCCCCTCTGAGCTGTGTGTTTGTGTGCTGCAGGTGTTCCCCTTTGAGCTGATTGTGTGCTGCAGGTGTGTGTGTGTTATAGGTGTGTGTTGGTGTGCTGCAGGTGTCCCCTCAGCTGTGTGTTGGTGTGCTGCAGGTGTCCCCTCAGCTGTGTGTTGGTGTGCTGCAGGTGTCCCCTCAGCTGTGTGTTGGTGTGCTGCAGGTGTCCCTCAGCTGTGTGTTGGTGTGCTGCAGGTGTCCCCTCAGCTGTGTGTTGGTGTGCTGCAGGTGTGTGTTGGTGTGCTGCAGGTGTCCCCTCAGCTGTGTGTTTGTGTGCTGCAGGTGTGTGTTGGTGTGCTGCAGGTGTGTGTTGGTGTGCTGCAGGTGTCCCCTCAGCTGTGTGTGTGTGTGTTGCAGGTGTGTGTGTGTGTTGCAGGGGTGTGTGTGTGTTACAGGTGTGTGTGTGTGCTGCAGCTCTGTGTGTGTGTGTTGCAGGTGTGTGTGTGTGTTACAGGTGTGTGTGTGTGCTGCAGCTGTGTGTGTGTGTGTTGCAGGTGTGTGTTGGTGTGCTGCAGGTGTCCCCTCAGCTGTGTGTTGGTGTGTTGCAGGTGTGTGTGTGTTACAGGTGTGTGTGTGTTGCAGGTGTGTGTGTGTTACAGGTGTGTTGGTGTGCTGCAGGTGTGTGTTGGTGTGCTGCAGGTGTGTGTTGGTGTGCTGCAGGTGTGTGTGTGTTACAGGTGTGTGTTGGTGTGTTGCAGGTGTGTGTGTGTTACAGCTGTGTGTTGGTGTGCTGCAGGTGTCCCCTCAGCTGTGTGTTGGTGTGCTGCAGGTGTGTGTTGGTGTGCTGCAGGTGTCCCCTCAGCTGTGTGTTGGTGTGCTGCAGGTGTCCCCTCAGCTGTGTGTTGGTGTGCTGCAGGTGTGTGTCGGTGTGCTGCAGGTGTCCCCTCAGCTGTGTGTTGGTGTGTTGCAGGTGTGTGTGTGTTGCAGCTGTGTGTTGGTGTGCTGCAGGTGTCCCCTCAGCTGTGTGTTGGTGTGCTGCAGGTGTGTGTTGGTGTGCTGCAGGTGTCCCCTCAGTGTGTTGGTGTGCTGCAGGTGTGTGTTGGTGTGCTGCAGGTGTCCCCTCAGCTGTGTGTTGGTGTGCTGCAGGTGTCCCCTCAGCTGTGTGTCGGTGTGCTGCAGGTGTCCCCTCAGCTGTGTGTTTGTGTGCCGCAGGTGTTCCCCTGCGAGCGGTACCTGCGCCGCCACATCCCCACACACGGCGGGGGCAGCAAGTTCAAGTGCCAGATCTGCAAGAAGTTCTTCCGGCGGGAGCACTACCTCAAGCTGCACGCCCACATCCACTCGGGTAGGGCTCCCCTGCTCCCAGTGCTCTCCCCTCTGTGCCACAGCCCCAGCTACCCCATGCCCTGGGAGCAGGAGTGACAGAGTTATTGTAGTAATGTGGTTTCAGATCCATGGGTTTAGTTCAGCCTCGTGCCCAGCACTGCACTCGTTAGAAATGGGGGACACAGGTGCCTTCCCCACTTGCTGTGGTGGCAGAGCTAAGGAGTCTGGCCCTGGAGAGCAGTGTGCAACATGGGTTGTGCCCATCCATTTATTATTGAGAAGTGGCTGAGGGAGTGGGGGTTGTTTGGCCTGGAGAAAAGGATGTTCAGGGGAGACCTTATCTCTGTCTACAACTCCCTGACAGAGGCTGTAGCCAGGCAGGGGTCGGTCTCTTCTCCTAGGCAAGCAGCAATAGGACAAGAGGGTAAACACAACATAAAGCTGTGCCAGCTTGACCAGGGGAAGTTTAGGCTGGACATCAGGCAGAATTTCACAGAAAGGGTGATTGGGCACTGGAATGGGCTGCTCAGGGAAGTGGTGCAGTCACCATCCCTGGAGGTGTTTGAGAAAAGCCTGGATGTGGCACTCAGTGCCATGGTCTAGTTGACAAGGTGGTGTTAGATTATAGGTTGGACTCAATAATTTCAAAGGTCTTTTCCAACCAAATTGTGTGTGATTTATCCATGGGGCAGGGAAGTTTATAGTGTGGCACAGCTGGCCTGGCGGCCTGTCCATGGCCAGAGCAGCCTGTGTGGCTGGAGTGTCCCTGAGGCCTGGTCTCTCTCCTCCCCAGGTGAGAAGCCCTTCAAGTGCTCGGTGTGTGACGCGGCGTTCAATCGCAAGGACAAGCTCAAGCGCCACATGCTCATCCATGAGCCCTTCAAGAAATACAAATGTCCCTTCTCGTATGTACTGTGTCTGCACGTGACAACATACCTGAACGGGGTTGGGATGGGGGGAATGTGTCCTGCAGGTATCCTAGGGGACACTGTGGCACCTACCAGGCTGCCTGGGGAGATTGGAATGCTGTGTGCTGTTGAACTGGGAACCCAAGAGTCCCAGTTCTTTGTTACTGACTTCCTGTAGGGCCACATTTCATTGCTTCATCAGCCCTGTAAAATAACTCCTGCCTTCATGGGAGGCTTGGGGTTGCACTAGAGAGAGAAGGAGCATTATTTGACCACAGAAGGTCCCTGGATGATGTGCTCTTACTCACTGCCACGTCTCCAAAAGCGTGTGACAACACAGGACCTAATGTACAAACCAGAGGAATCGAGTTCTGGAAGGTCCCAAATCCATGACATAGCCATGGACTTTCAGCCAGGCTGACTGGCTTATCCCTGCTCCAACCAAGCTCATACTTCCCTTCAAAATGCTGCTCTCTCCAGCTGGGAACTTGAACCTGCTGCACTTCAGAGCATCCATAGTGAGACACAGACCCTGTGTAGTTTAGGAAAAGCCACATGTCCCTGTGGCAGCCTGTTTAGTCCTTGCCCCTCCCCAGAAAGGCTGAAATAGTGGAACTCCTGCTGAGGCTGCACCAAGAGAAACATCTAGGTGCTGCAAAGGAGAAGGGTCATGGATGTCTTTATGATCTGGGATCTGTCTATGCATTGCTCCTCAGCTGGTTCCCACATCTCACCAGCATTTGTTGTTGTTGCAGAAGCCACACAGGCTGCAATAAAGAGTTCAACAGGCCTGACAAGCTGAAGGCTCACATTCTGTCCCATTCAGGTGAGTGGTTGGGAATGCAGTCCCTGGGATTCCCTCTGGTGCTATAGGAGCATGTGACAGAAGGACTAAGCCTGAGAAATAAGAATCAATTACTAGCTTTAGATTTTTTCTCTGTTTTGCTGCAGGCCTGTTTAAGTGAGTGTCTATTCACGATTATGTCTAAGCTTTGGGCTGGTTTCTAAAACAATATAATTTGTAAGCAGGGCTTGCAGATGAGACTCAGGAGCTGAGCTGGATTATTTGGTCTGTTTGCTATCAAGTGAATATCTAGAGTGCTCTGTCCACTCCTCCCCAGTCCCATCTCACATGCAAAAGATGATCTCATGGGATTTGATTCCCTTCTTCTGTTCTAAAAATGATGCTCCCAATTCTAATAAAAACAAATAATTTATTCCCATTAATTATTCCCATGCCCCAGGGGGAACAATCAGACTTTTATCTTTTGGGTAAAACTGGACATCTTTCCTTGTGCCCAAAGCCCTGCAGAGTGAGATCAGATGGCTTGGGCTGATAGTGCAGTCATGGGTTCTTTCAGATTGTACATTCCCATATTTTGGAGGGGGAAAAAAAGTGAAAATTTCTTTTTTTACTAAATGCACTTGAAAAAAAACAATACTTCAAGGTTGTTTTGCATTTTCATCACAATTAACCTGACATGTTTTTCTGGTGATATTTTAATGCTCTTACTTGAGGCAAGAATATTTATTTGTAGTCTGCAGCTTCCTTCTGAGGGAGAGTGAAGGCACAGGCACTGATCTCTGCTCTCTGTGACAGGGACAGGACCCAGGGAATGGCTGGAGCTGTGCCAGGGAGGCTCAGGCTGGAGATCAGGGAAAGGCTCTTCCCCAGAGGGTGCTGGCAGTGCCCAGGCTCCCCAGGGGATGGGCACGGCCCCGAGGCTGCCAGAGCTCCAGGAGCGTTGGCACAGCGCTGCCAGGGGTGCCCAGGGTGGGGTTGTTGGGGTGTCTGTGCAGGGATGGGGCTGGGCTGGGTGATCCTCTGGGTCCCTTCCACCTCAGGACATTTTATGACTTTGCAAAGTCGTAAGTGGTTATGGTTAAACACAGACATTGAAGCTGTAGCCACCCACCCTTTACTGTGTGTGGCACAGTGTCTCCTCCCTTTGATCAGGGAGCACATCCTTCGAGGAGGCAAAGCTATCCTGCTCTCCCTGGGGGCTGGCTGGGTCTAACTCAACTCCCTCTGTGTGCAGGGATGAAGATCCACAAGTGCCAGTACTGTAACAAGTCCTTCAGCCGCCGCGCCCACATGGTGGAGCACCAGCGCTCGCACACCGGCAACTACAAATACCGCTGCCCCACGTGCAGCAAGGGCTTCACTCGCCACAAGTACATGAGGGACCACAAGTGCCGCCTGGGCTCGCCCAAGGACAAGGAGCTGCAGCTCAGGAAGGCCCAGAAGAAGCGGGTGGCGCGGGGGCGCAAGGCGGGGCTGGCACTGCCCGGCGCGCTGGGGCTGCCGGAGCTCAAGGACGGCGCTGCCGGGGAGAGCTCCCCCGAGGGGGGCCCCAACAAAGAGCCCTTCCAGGAGTCGGACGCCGTCCTGTCCATCGTGGTTGGCGGGTCAGGAGCTGCAGACCCAGAGCTGGTCCCTGGGCAGCCCAACAGCATGGCCTCCAACCTGGCCCTGGCAGAGCTGCACACGGCCTCGGACGGGCCCTGCACCATGCTGGCTGTCCCTGTGTACATCCAGACCTCCGAGTGACAATGCCCGGAGCCACTGTGTGGCTGGGGGCTGCTGCTGGCACTGTCTGACTTGGTGCTCAAATTTATCCCTGTGGAAAAGACCAAAGCTCTTCTGGGGAGGTAGATGGATATGGGAGGGAATGGCTTCCATCTCCACTGGTTCTTCCCATCCTTGGGCAGAGGACTGCTTGGAGGCCACTGATGCCTACAAGGCACTGAAGAGTGTGGCTCCATTATTTCTTGTCCCTCTGTACCACGGGTCAGCTTAGGGCAAGAAAGACAAAGATCCCTGAATCAGGGAAGAAGAAGGACCGTGCAAACTTGCAACGAACAGAGCTGCTGAAATTAGGTGGCTTTGCAAATCACAGCCTGTCCCATCTGTGGTTTTTCTGGCCTAAAATCTGTATTGCCCAGTATTTGGGTGGCCCTTCTGAGAGCAAACATCCTTCCTAGTGGAAGCAAGTTCATCCTGAGATCCTTTGGGAACACTGTTCAGAAATATCCTGATAGACTTCTGTCTGGTATCTTCTCTCTGTCTGTCTCAGTAGAAAGATCACCGTGTCTGTGCTACACGTTATAAACATTTTTCTTCCTGTGTCCTGGGCACTGCTGTTTTCTTTACAAACCCAGCTCCAGAAGCGTCTTGGCATTTTCTGGAAGTTCCCGGGAGAACCCCAGAACCAGAGCCATGCCCGGAGAGAACTGCATCAGAGCAAAGGTCTGTGGTGCTCAGTGACAGCAGGCACTTGTGTGGGAGGAAGCAAAGGGCACGTAAAGCCCTCCCTCCCCTGTTCTCCTCAGCCTCCTGTGCTGTCAGCTGGAGCTTTCCTGCCCTGGCAGTTCCATCAGCCTCAGAGATTTTTTTCTCTTTGCTTTTCCCACCCAGCTGCAGTGGGAGATGGAACAGGGCAGGAGCCATGACAGGGCTCTGTTGCTGAACTCCCACCTGCTATGTAGGACGTTCTGTGTGTTTCCCAGAGCAGTGCTTTTCCCTCTTATTCAGGCCACAAAAAAAGCTCTCTAACCCAACAAGCATTTGTTTGGGTCATTTTTCCTCTTTTCCATGTGGTGTGTGATATCCCAGCCCTGCTCCAAAGCAGTGATTCATTTTCTTGGGTGATTTCCAGTGACAATTATTACTGTTATTAATAACTGTTGTCACAACCCTGCTGTGGCTGGAGATGGGGGTTTATCACTTGGTTGAGGCCAAGCACAAAGAAAGAGAAGTTGAAAGTATCCAGTTGGCACCAGGCTGAGGTACTCAAGACTCGATTTCCTTATGGGATTTTGTACGTAGGTACTGTGCAATTATGGCTTACATCATGGACTGGTGTCCACGCTGCCCCCACAGCTCAGAGCATGTGATTCAAGTGTCCAGGAAATGAGCTCACAGCGAGTCACCACCCATTAAATAGCCCTGCTTGTGGATTTTAAGACTTGCTTTTGTACAGTTGGCACGTCAGAAGAGGAAGCTTGAAAGAATAAATATCTCAACACCGGAGCAGGCTTGAGGGGTACACGAAGGGGAGTCACCCCAGCCGAGGGTCGGGGTGCTGGAGGAGGAGGGGATTGGCGCTGACACGAGGCTCTGCTCCCAGCTCTGGTCACTTCAGGCGTGTCCAGGGAAGGGGACGGGGCTGGCTCAGGGGCTCTGCACAGCTCCTGACAGGAGGGGACAGCCCGGGGGGTCGGGCTCTGCTCCGGGGAACAGGGACAGGAGGAGAGGGAACGGCCTCTGGCTGGGCCAGGGGAGGGCAGGGTGGATATTACAAAGCATTTATCGATGGAAAAACTTGTCAGGGCTTGGCAGGGGCTGCCCAGAGAGGTTTGGAGTCTCCGTCCCTGGAAGTGTCCAAGGAAGGAGCGGACGCGGCGCTCTGGGCTGGGGACACGGTGTGGATCGGGCACAGCTGAACTCCTCAACGACCTTGCCGGGCTTTTCCAGCTCCAGTGACTCGGTGACGCTGCAGCCGCGGCTCCCTGGGCCGTGACCCCGCGGGCCCAGCCCGAGCGCTCCCGCCGCGGCCGCTCCTCGCCTCGGGCCCGGGCAGCCGCCGCGCCCGCTCCGCGGCCCGGCCCCGCCCGTGACGTCACTCCGCCCGTGACGCCACACCGCCCCAGCGCCACTGCCGGGTTCCGCTCGGGAGACACCGCCTTCCCGGCTTGCCCCGCGCCTCGCTGAGGCCGCGCCTCCATCTCCCAGCAGCCCCCGCGCGCGGAGCCCGCCGGCGCGCGCGGGGCTACGGCGCAAGGCACGCCGGGAGTTGTAGGCGGCGCGGGGGCGGCGGGGCGAGGCGAGCGGGCGGAGTCGGACGGCGGCGGCCTCGGGCCTCGGGTCGGTGTGTGCGGGGAGCGGAGCGAGGGGAGCGGGCACCGCAGCTGCACGGCCTCGGCCCGGCCCCGCGCAGCCATGTCGGGGCTCCTGGGGAAGCTGTTCGGGACGGGCGCCGGCGGGAAGGGCGGCGGGAAGGGCCCGTCCCCGCAGGAGGCGATCCAGCGGCTCCGCGACACGGAGGAGATGCTCAGCAAGAAGCAGGAGTTCCTGGAAAAGAAGATCGAGCAGGAGCTGGCGGCCGCCCGCAAGCACGGCACCAAAAACAAGCGCGGTGAGCGGGGGGGGGCCGGGCCGGGCCGCGCCGAACCCGGGCAACAGGTCGGGAGGGCCCTTGGGCAGCGCAGACGCGTCTGTGCGGCTGCATTTTGTACCCGGAGCCTTTATTTTTATTCCGTAGCGCCTTTATTTTGTGCCTGCTGCCATTATCCTGGCTCTCCGCGGGCCGTGCCGCCCTTCCCGGCGCGGTTCCCGCCCCAGCCGTGTTTCCTCACTCTGAGGGAAGGACACCTTCCCTTCCCTTCCCTTCCCTTCCCTTCCCTTCCCTTCCCTTCCCTTCCCGTGGGGATGCCCCGTGTGGGAGTCGCGACGTTCCCATGTCGCGACAGCGCTCGGCTCCTCCGTGGCGCTCCCGCCCCTGCCCCTGTCAGAGCTCAGGGAATGTCGCAGCTGGAGCTGGAGCAGCACGGTGCCATCAGGCCTGGATTTGCCCTGCTGGACGTTTCCATTCCGGCCAACAGAAGTCTTTACCACCTATGTTTATTTTCGTCAGCTCTTACCAAAAGTTCTGAGCACGCTGGGGAGAGCAGGAGTTACAGCTTGCATGTGCGTGTTGGTTGTTTCCTGTTGGGATGAAGAGCTTCCAGGGAGAAAATTGGCCAGCTTGAAAAGGATTTCTGGAAAACTGGCAAATAACAATCAGCACACACATTCAAGCTGTAACTCCTGCTCTCCCCAACAAGCTCAGAACTTTTGGTAAGAGCTGGCGAAAATAAACATAGATTTAATAGTTAATAGTCCCTCTTCTGGGAATAACTTGTGTTCTGCTTGTGCTTTGTTTTGTGTTCTCATGGCAATATTAATTCTTTTGCAAGTAGTGTTTGTTCTGGGGTTTATTCCCACTCCTCAGCCCCCTCCAAGAAGCTCTTCCACACACATTCCTAAAGCTAATAAATGGAATTTATGTTTCCCAGGTGAATTGGCCTCTACTGTAGGAAAGGCTGTGTTTTCCAGGCAGTGCTTGATGTGTCTAGAGATAAGGCAGTTGTCACATTACATATTCCAGAACTCTGAAAACAAACTTCTTCCTTGTTTTAGCTTGGTCAGTAAAAGTTTCCAGGAAAGCACATCCTGATTTCTGTGTGGATGTTGCCCTCTCTGTGCAGGAGCAGGAGTGGCTCTGCCTGTGGCACACACACGTCTGGCAAGGGTTACTTGGCAGTAATTACCCTTAGGAGTTTCATGTCGCTCCTTCAGTCAGCACTTTCAGCTCCTTCCAGACTCCAGCACTTCCCTGTGTGTGGGTGACGTGGATGGAGCCGGCACACGAGGGCTCAGGGATTATCCGAGGACCTCAGCAGAGCCTGAATTCAGGCTTAGCCAAGTCAGTTCTAAATCAAACACATTGCAACAGTTCTAAGGAGTGAGCCTGTGCTGTGGTTTTTGGCCTAGTTCGGTAACAAGCTCGAAACAAGAACTAAAATGTGTTTCTGTCTGCAGTTTTTCATCTTCTGGGTCACACTGGGCCTCTTGTACTTCGAAACTTTTTGTTCAGCTTTGTCTCTCTGCTGTAAAGTCATCTCCCTCTGCTGCCCTTCAGGACGTGGGATTAGATTTCCTTGGGGGTGGAGGAAGGAGGAAAACCTGCCCATTCACCGGCGGGTTCTGGCTCATGTAATTGAGGGCTTGCAGCAGCGCAGGAGCCTGAGGAGTAATTAAGGAGCTGTGGATAGGAGAAGGGTAGGGATGGGTTTCTGCTGGAAAACGAAACCACTCTTTTTCCATTTCTGGAACTGAGAGGCCAACTGTTCTTACTGGGCTGGGAGGTAAGGCAGCTGATTGCCTGTGGCTTGCTGGGAAGTGAATTCCCCTCAGGACACACTCAGTTTTTCTGAGTTCAAGTTTTCAGTCATCAGCTGAGCTCCTACAAATGGCATTTTTTGATATCTGCATACTGGATTTTTCTCTGACTTCAGGCTGATTTATAATCCATAATCTATGCTGTTGTGATGCAAAGTCACTTAAATGCATATTTTAACTAAAAACAAAAATATATTGGTTTTATATGTGAAAATCTGTCATTTTAATGGAAATACTTTGATATAGTTAAAATGCTTTCAAGTAAAACTGAACAAAAGATAATTAGCCAGAGATTATTTTGGGTGTTGGATCAACTTTTAAACAATTAAATTTGGGGAATCATTAGGCTTAGTTCTCCAAGATTTAATCACTTCGTTGTGGAGTCCCTGCTGTTCCTGGAGGATCTCCTGTGGATGGTGCACATTTGTGATCTCAGCTGGGCAGTCCTGCTGAAGGTCCTGGAAGCTGCTGTGGGACAGCCAAAAGGAGGTGATAGAGAGGGGCAGGGAGCTTACCTGGAAGCTTAAAGCCACCCTGGGAAAACCTGGAATGGCGTTTTTGTTGTCCCAGAGGAAAGCTGGGTGTCTGGCACACTTGAGGAAACAAAAGGAAACATTCTCTGCTCCCCAGCACACTGGGTGATTGTTCAGGTGCCAAGTGAGCCGCTTTCCAAAGGCTCATTCATTCATTCCTGTAGCACTTCTGGAGTCTAAGGAAAGCTTAATCGAAGAAACTTAGACGCTTCTGGTTGCTGTGCCTGCCCCAAGCACATGCAGGGTTTTGTTAATTTATGAACTTATTTGACGTGTGTATTTTTTGTAATCCGTATTTAGGGTATCCAGGCTGTGTAACCAGACAGCTCAGGAAATTCTGAGGTTATAATAAGGAACCTTGTGGTATGAATTTCCTCACTCTGTGTTGTTTCTTGGCATGGGAGGCTTTCAACTTGTATGAAAAGTTCTGAGTGTGCTGGGGAGAGCAGCAGTGATGGCTTTAACGTGCTTGCCGTGTTTTGTCCATGGGATGAAAACGATCAAGATTAATCATCATTAGAAGGGTTGTTTGAAAACAGGCAAGTTACTCTTCCCTCTTCTGGGAGGAACTTGGGTTATGCTTGCGCTTTGTGTTGCCTGGAAACGTTCAATCTTTTGAAAGCAGTGTTCTGGGTTTGTCCCCACCCCTCTGAGAAGCCCTCCCACATTTTAGCTCTACCTCACGGGTGGTGATCTGCTCCTCTCAATGAACTTCTCCAAGCAGCAGCAGTGCTGACTGATTTGAACACTGCTCAGCCAGTACCTCACTCATTTTACATCTGCCCTGAAAATCAACTTTGCTCTAACAAAAGCAGAGTGCAGCTGTGAGCCTTCTGCTCTGGGAGCCCTGTGTTGCTGCCGCCTCCTTTTATTCCGCTCCAGTTTGTCCGTGCTGTTGTTTCATCTGGGATGTTTTCTCAGCACTCAAATCTCGTGGTACAAACTTAGCTGCTCCATCTACTCCAACGGTTCTGGAGCTCTGGGGTTCAGGGTTCAGTTTCAGGGGAGTTGAAGCTGATCCTACTCTCTGCTGCTCTGGTGTTTCTGTTCCTGTGGTTAATCACGCAAAGACGAGCTGCCAGAGGAATAGCGCAGGCACACAGAGAACAAGGGGTTAATTCCTTGAGCTCTGACTGCCTTGGGTATAACAATTCCACAGTCTGTTTCTCCTGGAACCCAAAGCTCAGGTTATGTCTCCGTGTGAAGATTACAGGAGGGAGAGAAACTCATTGCTGCTTTAGAGTGCCAGTGTTAAAAGCAGCTCAGTCAGCTTCAGATCTGGGCTGAGTGGGTGCAGTTTTGTGCCTGCCTGCCACTGATCTTACCTTTCTGTTAGTTAACACTAGGGCTACAAACAGTGGAATGGGTGAAAAGCCAATTTGGTGCCAAAATATATTCAGGCTTTAGCAGGAGAGTGACATTTCATGGATTTTCCCTCCACTCTGGTTTCTGTTAGGGAGCAGTTTTTCTTTCCTGATGTCAGAGTTTTTCTTTTCACTGTACATAAATAGAGTGTAGGGTTTTTCCCCAGCACTAAGTACACAAAACAGATGCAAACCCACCGCTAGATTCCTGCTGTATAATTCAGGCTTTTCCTGGAAAGAGAACACTCCTGTTCTCCACCCAGCACCAAAACCAAACAAACCGGGAGCCTGGGCTAGGCTGAAGTCCTGACTTTGGGCCCACCTGGGGCTCTCAGTGCTGCCTCAGGTGATGGTTTGTGATGGAAATTAACTGCTTACATCCCTTTACCTTTCTTAAGCTGTCCCATCAGCCTGTTGATGTGATTTCCCTGCAGCTGGAGGGCTCTGTGTCAGAGCTGCCCCTGTCTGGGAACCTGCCTGGAATGTCCAGCTGGACTGGCTGAGCCAGGCTGCTCCAGGAGTGGCCCTGCCTGTTCCTCTGTGCTGCTCTTGGTGTTTGTGTGGGCAGGCCATGACTTGGATTAACTTGCTGACCCAGACAAAACCCAACTCTTACAAAAAAAAAAAAGAAAAAGAAGAGATGTTTTCCACACTTAACCACACAAATGCTGGAGCTGGCTGGGAGAGGGAGGCAGGAATTCGATGGGAAGGAGGAGGGAGGGCAGTTCTGCCTCTCCTGGCAGCAGTCCCTGCTCAGAGGCACTACCTGTGATAACTCCTGAGGGTGAGGAGGGATCCCAGGAGGGACACAGGCTCATTAATGAGGTCAAGGCAGCAGGGCCGGGATGGTTCTGTGTGCAACGCTGGGTGCTTCAAACCTGGCAGTGAGGGAGGGAAAGCTGCAGCCCCAGCTCTGGGCACGGGCAGGGATTCAGAGGGCCTGTGAGTGTGTGTGCCACACACCTCAGATGCCGTTTGTGAGCATGGCTTAAAGCTCCTGCTTGCCAAGAGAAGCGATCCTCCTCCCAGAATGTGGCCCTGGTTTTGTTTCCATCAATCATCAGGCGCTGTGCAGGGAGTCCTGCAGCACTTCCAGCCTATCTTCAGGCCCTCAGCCTGCCCTCTCTTTGTTTTAAGTCACAGTCTAATGGAAAATTGATGTTTCAGTTCCAGGTGCTTCTCCATAACCCAGGGCTTCAGTGCAGGAATATTGATGGCAGTGCTGAGATGGGCATTCACCACCTGGCTTTGGAAAAGTGATAATTGCTCTTTTAAAATAGATCTTAAAAAACAAGAGGAACCTTCTCCTTTGGATTCTTCCCTACCTATGTTTAGCAGAGGTTTTTGGAGACAAGACTCTATGGTATAAAACAGTTTGGGAGCAGTGGTGGGATTCACAACAGCTTTTTAAAAACTGCTTTAAAAAGTGGCATAAAAAAACCTCCAAACCGTGTGATTGTGCCAGATATGATTTGGTAACTGTATTTGATGCAATACATCCTTCCTCTGTTCCTGCACCCTGTCAGGAGGGAAAGCTGGCATGTTTGCAGCTACTAAAACTGTGTTTATTACTTTTTCTCTCAAAATATATTAGATGTTGGATTCTAGTATCTCGTTAGACTCCGGGCTTAATTACTGCATCCTGCTCCTAGGCTAATTCAAAAACTATAATTTGCAGATGGTGCAGATTGTCAATTTGGTTTAACCCTCTTTTACTTAAAATTGTGCTGAGTTGTGGAGAGTTTAGCTGGACTGGGATATGTTTGAGACCTGTATCATTCAGGTCTCTCTGTTGAGTCTCTGTTACTGCTCCCAAAACCCCAAAATTACATTGCCATTTCTGTTTTTTGGGCATGTGATGTTTGTCCCAGAGACTTTGGGCTGTGGTGTGAGCAGCAGGTCATGGCCTGACTTTTGCAGCCAGCAAGGTGTGGACGTGAGTGGGGTTTAAAGTAAAATCTTGTAGTTTACTTACATCACTTAAAAATGATTTTTGCAAAACTAAAAGCTGGAGCAGCTCTCATCCTTGACTTCCCATCAAGTTTGCAGCCAGGTGTCCAGCAAATTGGAACTCCTGGCTCAAAGTGTCTGAAACAATCAGGATGCAGTTGGAGAGCCCAGAATAGGGCAGGCATCAATGCTGTGAGGCTTTTGCCTTTTCCTGAAACAGCCCAAGGCTGCAGCAGAGCTGGTCATAAGGAGGTTGGTTCTGCTCTGAATCATGCCCCTGAGTCTTGGAGCAGATTCCTGAAGGAAGGGCTGGAGCTGGGGGTGCTCACCTGGAGAGATGAGGGCTCTGAGGAGACCTCAGAGCCCCTTCCAGGGCCTAAAGGAGGTCCAGGAGAGCTGGAGAGGGGCTTAGGACAAGGGTCTGGATGGCAGGATAAGGGGGAATAGTTTCACACTGACAGAGTGGGATATTGGGAAGGAATTCCTCCCTTTGAGGGTGCTGAGGCCCTGGCACAGGTGCCCAGAGCAGCTGTGGCTGCCCCTGCATCCCTGGCAGTGCCCAAGGCCAGGTTGGAAGGGGCTTGGAGCAAACTGGGACAGTGGAAGGTGTCCCTGCCATGGCAGGGGGGTGGGACTTGGGTGGTTTTTAAGGTCCCTCTCAACCCAAACCACTGTGATTCCATGGAACCTCCTTGTGGCCAGTACCAAGGGCAGTGGAGTGGCCCCAATGGCTTAGCTGGTGGGACACAGAGGAGCAGAGTGTGAAGCTCAGTGCCAGGCTGTGGCAAAGGCAGTAACAGTTCTGTCCATGATGTCCTTCCAGTTGGAGAAGCTGTGCTGTGGCTTCCCCTGGGATCACTGTGGAGATGAAGCCTTGCCAATTGCCAGTTTCTAGGAGCTAACACAGTTACAGGATAATTATGTGGGCAGCTGTTGTCTTGCAGCTCTTGACTGGTGGCAGTGAATGATGGAAGTTTGGTGACAGTACAATATTTTAGATGTTAATAATAATTTATTTTCACATGAGTTACTTATTCTAGCCTATTCTAAGCTTCTTGTCTCATGGTATAAATTGTCTTATTTCAGTGTTGGAAAACAAAAGAAGGAAATTAGCCCCTCAAAACACTTACAAAAGGCATTGTATGTTTTTAATTTTTTTAACTGCTCCTTGATAAACTCTAATTTTCTAACTGTAGTAATTTGCATCTACAGCTCAAACAGAAAGCCCTCTGAAGTTTAGAGGTGTCCAAATAACCAGAATCACATCTCTCCTGCATTTCCTGGGATGTGCAGCAAGCCAGGGCTCAGTTGCTCCTCTGGTGGGGTGTAAGTCTCACCAAACATCCACACTGTGTGTGCTCCTCATGGCCTGGCAGGATTTCATCCAGATTTAGGGGCTCTGTGTTTGCTTCAGGTGAGTGCACAGAGGTTGCTCAGATGTAATGGAACTGAGAAGAGAAATGGCAGAGTGACAGGAACATCAGTGAAATTCAAACATTTGGAGGTGATTTTGGTTGATTATGAAATAAAACAAATTAAAGGAGGCAAACTCCATCATGGGCTCCCTGGGAGCTGCATCTCCAGTGAAGGTGGTACCTCCTGAAAGTGCCTTGGCAGCCTCTCCATGGTGGGCTCTGCACGTGCCCTGTCCTGGGAGGACAGTGAGAGGCAGAAAGGCTTTTTTGTGACTGCTTCCCTGGCAGCCCCATCAGCAGGAGCAGAGTTTATTGCTGAACCTGGCTCTGGAGCTGATCCCAGCCTCAGAGCATGGAGTTGCCATTAAAAACTGCAATTCAGCCTCAAAAAGGTACTGCAGTATTGCCACAGGAGTGTTTGGAGGTTGAGTCAAGAAGTACAAACTTTTAAAAATAATTATGGTTTGTCTTACTTGCTTTATAACTTTTGGCTTTCTCAACATTCATGTTCTCAGCTTTTCCCCCATAGTTGTCAGTGTTGGAATCTCAGCATTCACAAAAAAAGTACTTTTTCACATCCCAAAATATCTCATCTGGGGTAGTTAGGCTGTTAAGAGAAATGCTAAATATTATGACAGCATCAATGAAATTTTTAAACTTGGCAATGCTCTAATAATAATGGTCCAAGGCTGGAAAATGCCTGATGGATTCCCAGGCAGCCACTCTTTGAATTCCCCAGCAAGAAAAGTTCTTGAAGTGTGCCACTTCAGGGTAGGATCTTCTGAGTTTTGTGAATTAATTACAAAAACACTGTTCAGCTTAGGGAACTGGGTTGTTTGTTTGGTTTTTTTCCCTGTGAGAAAACAGCATTTTGAGATACTTAAGAGCTATTCCTGCACAGCTGAACCTGATGCATTTCTGGCAGGGATTCAAAGGAAGATGCTGAGTTTTCACTGGAATTCTCTTTAACAAGGTATCTTCAGCACTCCAAAATAAAATAGAAATCCCATAAAGAATATTTACAGGCTGTGAGAATCTCAGGGACACCTTAGGGAACATACATTTCTTATCCTAAAATTTAAACTGTGGTTGAATACTGAATAATTATCTAATTTCACATCAGAATTTTATGGGTGTATCAAAGAAGGTGCAGATTTTTAACCAGCAGAGTTAGTGCCAGTTGGAAAGAGTAAGAGAGGATAATTTACCCAGGCAGCCTTAGAAAATACATCATTTAATTTGGAAAGAGCTGTGTTTTGGGCAGATCAGCTTTGCAGATGCCTTGCAATCCCCTGCCATCATCCAGAGACATGCAGGGCCCTGAGGAGTGAGACACTGAGCGTTGGGAAAGGCAGTGCAGGCTTTGCTTCCAGAGCGTGGAGCAGATTTCAGGGAATGGTTTGAAGCTTCAGGCCTGGATGGTTGTGGCTGAACCAGCTTTTCTTAGACTCCTTCCAGCTCCTGGGTAGAACAAAGCTGTCTCTGTAACTAGGATTTCTCATTCCTGGTTTTCTCATTTGAACTTCAAGGCTCACTGTAGATGACTTTTTTCCTTTTTTTTTTTTTTTTTTGTACAAAACTGACTTTTTTTTGATGACCATTTTTTTTTATCACCATTTTTTATTACTTTTTTTTTTTTTTTTTTCCACATAATTGTCCTAGAGTTGCCTGGAGATTATTTTACAGAGCATTATTGACCAGAGTAGTGTTGCCTTGACATTCAAGGGACAGTGGAATCACCTTCCAAGGCTGCAGGAACCCCCCTGAGCTGTGCATGTGGGACAACATCAGCAGTCCAGGGGCTGAGCTGCTTCTCTGGCAGAGCCAGGGTGGAGTCAAGGTGCTGCTTCCCCTTGTGTTTGGGTGCTGCTGTATCACAGCCCTGATTGCTGCTCTACAGATGCCTTATTCTTTATCTCTTTGGTTTTTTTTCTTTGTACCTTTATAGATTTTTAGAGCAGGAGTGTTTATTGTTTTGTTTCATCTCTTGCACACTAGACTAAATGTTCTGGCACTGCTTTGCTCAAAAGGAAGTTGTAATCTTGTATTTTAAAAGGCAGAAACCTTGTATTCTCTGCCTGGGGCTGGGTGCTTTGTTGAAGTAATTTTCATCAGTCCCAATCTCTAAGTTGGGAATAGTTGCCTTCCTTTGAGGGCAGGGTTTGGAAACTTTATTAGACATCTAATAAACAGGCAGAGAAAGACAAGGGAAGGACCAAGCCTTAACTCTGCCCACGTTTCCCTGCTAAAAGTGCACATTTCCCAAAAGAAAAGCACAGGAGGCTGCTGCAGACAGGCCTTGGCATCAGGGACAAATGTGGATCATGGCTTTTAGACCTGAACATATCCCTGAGACAGCAGAGCTCTCAGGAGGTGATCCTCACAGGAAAGCAGCTGCTGCACAGGATCATAAATATATTTATTTATAACCATCCTTTGGTACCTCTGTGTCCCAGCCACTTGGACCACCACAGTGCTTAAAATCACAGCTGGCTGTTCGGACCTCTGAGGTTTTGTGTTCTGAGACTCACCTGGGATGAGCCATCCTTGATGCCTCTGTATTGAACCAGCATGGGCAGTCCTGGGTTACAGCTCCTGGAGACATCAAACCTCTGCAGAAAGGTTCTTACTCAAGGCAGAGCTCCCAGTGTGCTCAGTCTGTAGTCACCTGTCTTTTTATCTGCTTGTAGCTTTGGGGGATAACTTGTCAATGGCTTGAAGTTCCCTTTTTAGGGCTTTTTTGGAGATCTCTAGGCAGTTTGCTGGATCTCAGCAGAGAGATGAGCAGTTGCTGCCCAGGATAAAGCTCCTCACTGCAGGCAAGGCAGGCAACTCCTGCTTCCACCTCCCAGAGCCCCTTGTTTATCCCGTTCCAAGGACAGCCAGGATGTTGTTCCTGACGAAATTTGCTGCCAAGGCGAGTGCCAGGAGGATGGAATGGTATTTTCAGAAGCAGCAAAAATAACACTGCTGCTTTCTGTGGAGCAAATTACAGCTGGATGCACAGGGTAACGTGCAAAATGCTCTTCCACTATTAAGTTGATTATCTCAATCCTATTTACTGCCTGGGCTTGCAGCTCGAGGGGCCAAGGCCCCCCAGTTTGGGCAGCTCCTCTGCAGCTCTTGCACTCTTTATTATTTTGGGGTGGCTGACATTTGGTGCACGTTATTTTCTGAGGCTGCTGTGGAACTTTCTCGTGCCTTATTAACATTGCTGCTGTCCCTGTGCCCTGGCATCCCTGCTGCTGCCATTTCTGCCAGAGAGAATGTAAGGATTAGCTGTGAGCTGAAGCTATTTTTCCCCTCAGTTGGAGCAATCAGAGCTATTAACTGCAGTGTCTTCCCCTGGAGGAGATGCCTCTCTGTTTTAGACAAAAATTTAGACCCCTATTTTAGGTGTCAGTGTGAGTTTTGGGAGGGTTTTGCAGAGGCAGGAGACACCTGCACTGTGTGGGGACAAGTCCTGTGGCATCATCAACACTTCCACCTTGGTGAGGTGTATTTTTGTGTTCAGTGAAATTCCTGAGTTTTATTCCCAGTGCTCTTTGCTCTTCTCAAGCCGAAATGTGTTTTTGCCAGCAAAACTTGAAGTTCCATTTATGTAAGAAAGCCTTGTTCTTCCAGACTTTTATCTGCTGATCTACTCTTTTCTGCTAATGATATTTAAAAGCATTAATTCCACAGCATTGCTGTGTACATAAATATCCCAGGAAGACTGCCTGTCCTGCCAGTAAGGAATATTTATTTGTAAGGAATATTTATTTGCAGGAGGGCTGTTGATTTTTAACAAAACCACTGACATTCATAGTCAATTTTTCCTCTCTGAGTGCAATACCATGTAGTAAAATTATATTTTTATTATCCTGCAAGCTGCTTATTACAGTGAACATTTATCTCATTTGACTAAGAAACTGCTGTAAATATTGCAAAGAAAATCATTAGACTTAGAACAGTTCATTTAATAATAATAATTTGCCTATACATGGGTTAAACTAATTCCAAATACATCAAATTTGTACAGATAGCATTTCTGGAGGACAAAGTGAAATTATCTGGGTGAGCAGTGATGTTTTTCTGACTGATGTGCTGACAGAGGAGGAGAGTCTGGCTGAATGACTCTGCTCTTTTCATTTCTGGTGTTCTTTAGTCAGGAGTGACTGAAAACAGTGACACGAGTTCCTGCTTCTCACCTGTGTTGGAGGGCTGGGTCCTGTCACGGTGACATCCCAGGGAAACCCTGGATTCTTGGGAATCACCATGGTCAAACAGGAGGTGTAGAACACTGCTGGAATTTCTAGCAGTGGGGGTTACCACAGAAGTTCAAATAAATAGACAGTTAAAACAGTATTTACCACAGAAATTCAAATAAATAGACAATTAAAACAGCATTTTGTACTTCAATCAAAGACTGGAAATAAAAAATCCAACCAACCCATAATCAATGACAAACCATCCCCCAAAAAAATCCAAACTAAACCAAAAAGCAGAGGAAGGAATAGGTTTTAAATTTTAAAAAGCTTGAAAATCTTTCTTTGAATGTAGTTTTAGGCAGGTTTTACATTCAAGAAATTGAAGCAGCTGGCCCAGATCTCACTGGACTCAGCTGCAGTTTTATTCCTCTCTTGAATATGGTGTTTGTGAGAATTTCTCTGTAAAAAGGAACTGCAGAGATCACAGTCTGATGCTCATTAACACAGAGAAATTTTACATCCCTTTGCCAATGGAAAAGAGGTAGTAAACTATTGATACCCATTTTAACTGGTCAGGGCTCTGTGGGACAATAATTTTAATCTTTATGAATAAAAATTGGTTCCAACATCCCTGTCACAGCTGATAATAAAGACAATTAATATATCAAAGTGTCATATGGAAAAGGGCATTTTGAGCCTACTCACTGTCTCCTGATGCATGGCAGAAGTCACCCAGCTACTATTAAATATATTGCCTTTAATTTAATAATAATAATAATAATTATACACAAATATATCTTAACTGCTTTTCCCCCAGTCATATGTATTCTCTGAAAGCTTTATTACAATTCAGATAAAGTGCAGCTAAGGTTGGTTATCTGCTGTTTGTTTTTTTTTTAGGGGATCTTTTAAGTGCTTGCAATTCATGCTGCACATTGGACTTGCAAGTTAAAACAGCAGCGTGCCTGGCAAGGAGAAGGTGTGGGTTGTAAAGGTTGTTTCAAACACTCTTTATTGTCAGGTTCTTGCTCCTGTCTTGTGAAAACTGCTCATGGAATGATCAGATATTTTTGCTGGCATTGAGGGTTGTTAAATCCCCTCTTACAGCAGCTGGTTTTTATGTCACAGGGATATTCCAGAGTGAGTTCAGCCATTAAGTTGTGGCAGGAGAAAAGCTGTTGGGAGTCTTTTTGGGGAACACAAGGTATAAAATTACCATTACAGTCTGCTTTATACTGATGAACAAACCTTTTACTTCTATGTTTTGTAAAAGCAAGCATTCCTGGGTGTTAGCAGAGTAAGTTTTTGTATGCTCCATGCTCATGCTCCTGGTTTTTATGTCCCAGGGGTATTCCAGAGGGAGCTCAGCCAGTTCTCCAGCTGAACCTCTGCATATCAGGCCCTGTGCAGGAGCTGCTGGGAGAGCCTGGCCCAGCCACCTGGAAATCCTGCATGGCTTTTGGGTCCAAGATAAGGAGTTTGTCCCACTGCTGGAAAGCTGAGATCAGCTGTTTCTAGAGAACTCTGCTGGGTGATCTCTACAACATGTTCTAGGGCATGAGTGAACTCTGGCTGGCCAGGGATAAATGCTTTTAACCTAGGGTATGGTCACAGGTCCTGCTAAAGCAGCTGCTCAGCCATTAAAGGTGGCTGTAAATTGCATTTCTGCCTCTGTAATTACTGCCCTGGAAGCAGTAAAGGCATCCTGTGGGGTGTGGTGCTGAGGAGAGCCTCTGCCATGGCTGTTTGATGTGATAGCAGCCTTTGAGAAGGGCAGAGAGAGGCCCTGGCCCACTCTGATTTCAAACACACCCAGTTCTTGCATGTGCACAATGCCACAGGACATTTGTACCCCACTGGCTCTGGTTCTTATTTAATAGATTTTTTGGTTTTTTTTTTTTTTTTTGTTAAGGTTGGGATTAAATGTGTGAGAAGGTACTTTTTGTTTGGACCTAGATGTCTGTTAGTTCTTATTGATACTATAGCCTTATAAGTTGTGAGTTTTTGTAGTACTGAATTCTAATAATTAAAAATGGAGATGTATGTCTCTCTATAAGGTCTTTTAAAGATAAACTGTTTAATTAAGAAATGACACTTAAAAAAATTACTTTTAACCAATTATATGTGGCTTGCAATGTGGATTTTTTTATTTTATTATATAATACTAGCCAAATATATGAAGAAGGTAAAGAAGGAAGACTAGTCTCTGCCCTAAAACTTCCATCTTGTTTTTTATATATTATTATATACTAAAACTTTAAATTTTCTACTGTGTGATATTATATAATTCTGTTCAAATTACACACTCATAATCTGAATTCTATTATTTATTTGGGAAGTTTTCTCTACAGTTTCAGGTCAAATCCAGTATTCTCTTGGGGGTCAGTGCCTGTCAGCACAGAGAGTAAAATTCTCAGCAGTTAAGGTTCCAACACTTATTTATTTCTGATTTTGGAAAAAGATTTTTTTTTGAGAAAAAGAGCCAATGTAATTCCCTTCAGATTAAGTTTTTATAGCTTTGATTTTAATAAAAACTTAACAAAAACATGCTACTCTGACTGTTCATGAGATTTCAGTAGGTTCCTTTGGCCTTAGGAAGGAGAGAAGAAAATAAGTATCTTCCTTGGTCTGAAGGGGTGGGAGACAGAAAATATCACAAATCCATGTGAAGTTTAAAGGCAGTGCAGTTCTGGTGCACAAGAGGTGTGGGTGGGAATGGGAGGGACAGGGTTACACAGCAATCCTGAGAAGAACTTGTGATCCCTCACAGTGATTCTGCAGTGTTTGGTGTCTGAGCAGCTTGTTTTAAACACGAGCATGAAATGACAAACTGTAATTGTTCTCAGAGAAAGTTGGAGTGGGGAGCTGTACAGAAATGTAGCACTTTACTTGGCTTTGTGTGATGTTATATAATGCTATAAAATCTCTGGTTTTGCCAGTAATTCTCCATGAGGCACAAAATTCTCAATAAAAAACATCCCCTTGTTGTCGGGCATTTCCCCAGCATCTGTCACTATATAAACACAGCTATTAACAGTTTTTATCTTTCTGAGTAAGAAGCTTCCTATATCCTTAATTTAACCATCAGTGCAGATTGAACCAGCCTAAATATCCCAGCAATGTGTTGCTCATCACTTTATGATCTGGCATAAAGCTGGAATGTTTGGGATATTTGTGTTGTGCCTCATTCTGCAGATCAAACACTGTCCTTTGAAAAGCCCCTGTTCTCAGTCCTGTCAAACACGTGGCTGTTGGACTGGCCCCAAAACTCGGCAGATCTACTGGCCACTGGAGAGAAAGTCAGTGCAGAGCCTTGGTTTGGGTCCTTGGCTTCTCTTGGAACAGTTGAGGTGTTTTTACTGACTTCTCCTAAATAATCCTGAGCTACTTTGTGTGCTTGGCATCCTTAGCTGGGCCTTCCCATAAAAAAAAATGGTTCTTTTTTGTTCTCTAACACATTAGTTAATTTGAAATGAACCAAATGCAGCATATTCATAACCAGTTGCAGAGCTGAAGCTCTGCTGAGGACTTGATCTTGCAGGACTGTCAGCATCTCAGGATGGCACCTGCCAGGACACCCGGGGTGCCTGTGGGCTTTTAGGAGAGCAGCCACTTTGTTTGTGCTGCACAGATATTCATCACATCCCTGGGTTACCAGCCCTCTGCAAGGGGAGATGGGGAAGCTGTCTCTTGTCAGGATTTCCTACTCCTTGTTTCCTGCTCTGGAAATAATGTCTCTCAGAGATTTAAAGATTTAAAGCTTTTATTTGCCACCGTTCCTGGTGTGTGTGACTGAGCTTTTGGGAGGGCCAAGCCTGATTTTTAGCAGAGCTGATCCTGTGTCACATTAAGTGGTTTCTGCTGTGAGACTCTCAGAGATCAGAGCCCTGAAGAAATGAAGAGTGTGTGTGAGTGAGGGTGAGGCTGCTGGAGCAGCAGCTTGGGGCCCAGGTGAGGTTTAGGGTGTTTTTTGAGCAGGGCTGTCGTGGAGAGGACAGGTCAGTCAGAGCAGGGAGGGAAGTGGCAGTGCCATGCTGTACTTGTGACTTACTCCATGGGCCACCAGGAGTTTGTTGCTCCAAGCCCTGTCCAGCCTGGCCCTGGACACTGCCAGGGCTGTGGCATCGAGCACGTCTGGTACAGCTCTGTGTAAAGGTGCTTGGTGTTCCCTGGGTTATAGATACATATTATAATACTGGCTTTTTGCAAATATTAACATGCATTCTAATGTGCAGTGTGAAAGTAACTTTGCTATAAGGATAGAGTTTTTATTTCTGTTGATAACTAAACTTAGACATAGTAGTGAAATAGCTGATATAGGTATGCTTATGTTAAAATACCTACTTAGATAACATCCAATAAACATATGAAGACACCTACTACAGATGCACCAACTAGCAACACTCAATGTCTAAAGACAATATAGACCAAAGCCTGAAACTAAAAGTTATAATAAAAATAGACTAAAACCACAGCCAAAGATTACACATGCTCTAAAAAACAAATCTGAAAAAGAGCCATACTAAACCCTTCTTAGAATATGTAAACTAATTTGAAGAAAAAAGTTTACTATGCATAATTGTTTATAAATATGTAACAAACTTATGCAATAAAAATAGTACAGAAAGAGTGTTTCCAAAATAGCAAATGTGCTCTTTGCTGAGTGCCAAGACACACCTGGCTGTAATAATCTTTGCTTTATAATATTTATCTCCTATTAAACTTCTTTAAACTTTTTAAAAGTCTTTTATTAAACTTCTTACATTTTTGCAAGAGAGTGAATGTGTTTTTCACACCTGTCTGTCTGAGGAATGGCCATGCCCTTGATTTCTGTCCAGGTGTCTTGGGAAGAGCTGGCTGTGGGCTGTTGTCACCTGCTGGGTGCTCCCCTGGGTGGGTGGAGCAGGTTGGACCAGTCCTCCCACACTGATCCCCAGGGCTGGGAGCTGTCCTGGGTGGGCTCCTCCTGCACAGCCCACGTTGTACCAATGCTCACAAGCAGCAAAGTGCTCAAAGCACCTTCTCAGCTCAGGCTGTTGTGTAAACACCTTCTAGGAGGAGTAACACAAAACATACGTAAATACCAGCATTTTTAGAATGTGTATTTCACATGTAAGTGCAAAATGGAGGGAATTTCTCCTTGGATCTGAACCCGGGGGTTCAGCAGGAGAGGGGGATCTGCAGCAGCACAAAGACCTCATCTGGCAGGAGCTGCACCAGCAGTGCTGCCTTCCTGTGATGGGGTAAGGGTGAACAAGGCTGGTTTTGGTGGATGAGCTTGGATATTGAAGCTTTCTGTTCATTGTAGCATGGTCTGTGTGGTGTGTTAGGAGTGGGTCTGGGCTGGCATCCTGCTGTGACAGGTGATGGCAGCAGCCACCTCTGAACACCTTTGCTGAAGGAGGCAAATCAAGGCTTGGGCAGCACAGTTTATCTGGGAAGAAAGGACAACAAACACTAGAACGTGCTAAATATTTCTCTGTGCTGAGTGGCACTTGGTGCAAAGCGTGAGTGGCTGTTTTGGGCACAAAGCTCATCAATCCCACCCTGTCCTTTGCTGTGCAGCTGCCCTGCAGGCCCTGAAGCGCAAGAAGAGGTACGAGAAGCAGCTGGCACAGATAGATGGCACGTTATCAACAATTGAATTCCAGAGGGAAGCCCTGGAGAATGCCAA
Source organism: Vidua chalybeata (assembly GCF_026979565.1). Lineage (NCBI taxonomy): Eukaryota > Metazoa > Chordata > Aves > Passeriformes > Viduidae > Vidua > Vidua chalybeata. The sequence goes on from NC_071546.1 coordinate 2,185,585, forward strand.
CACCAACACTGAAGTGCTCAAGAACATGGGCTTTGCTGCTAAGGCTATGAAAGCTGCTCATGACAACATGTAAGTTACTCCCTCCTGCATTTTTCCATGGGATCTGTAGTTTGGCATTTGTCAGATCTGCTGAATGCCAGGTGTGTTTCAAACCAAAGGTGGAGCTGGAGCAGCAAAACCTTCTTTTGAAAGGCTCTCACTTAAGCTAAAATTGAACAAAACACACAAATGTCAATGCTTCCTCAGTTTACTACTGTTTTATTTTCTACATTTATCCAAAAGCTGGGTAGCACCAGTGTGGTCTAAAGAAAATGGGAGCCTGCAGCAGTTACAGATCCATCTTGTAGCAGCAAGAATTTTAAGCCTCAAGGGAGGGTCTTAAAACTTGTTTTTCTGCAGTGGAGTTGGTGTATGTAGCAATAATTAAAGGTAAAACTGCATTGTGGGAATGTTGTACTTGCTCTACAAGCAGATATTGTGGATGTAATAATGCTGAATTAGGGAAGAGAGCAAATTATTATTAATATCAGTGGTGCAGAACAAAAGCTCTCCCTGGTGTCTGTATAACTGCTGGGAGCTAAGCTTGCAGGGAAGAGTAAAAAACACATCTATAATTGTGTTGAGACCAGGGGGATAAAACCCAGACTTGCATGCAAAGTGGATTTTGGGAAAGGCCTTGGAAATGTCACTGTGATGGGGCATTTCTACAGAAGCCAGGAAATGCAGTGTTGATTGGGAAGATGCCTGCTGATCCTGAATTCTTTCCTTTCTTTTGCAGGGACATTGATAAAGTAGATGAATTAATGCAGGACATTGCAGAGCAGCAAGAGCTGGCAGATGAGATCTCTACAGCCATCTCCAAGCCAGTAGGATTTGGGGAGGAATTTGATGAGGTATGGCTTTCAATTTGCTTCTGTTTGTACCAGTGAGTCACGGAATCCTCTGGGTTGGGAAGACCAGGGAGTCCAACAGTGGCCCAGCACTGGCAGCCCCATCACTAACCCTGGGCACCACATCTGCATGGCTTTGAAATCCCTCCAGGAATTGTGTCCCCCAGGAGATCTTTCTCTGGAGATCTGCACGTTGTGTGTGCCTGGCTGCAGGACAGGGCTGTGAAATCCCTCCTGCAGTTGTTGGTGGCTGTGACCTGGACTTTATGCTCAGAATGGTCTGGATGGCCTGACCTGAGAATATTTGGACTTGGATTTCTCCTTCCCTCCTCTGCTTTCCCTCCAAGAGATCAAGTACAGGAATCACATCAGAATCAGACTCTTCATCTCCTCACCTTGCTCTGATCCTGTGCATTTGAGCTATTTTCTTTAATAATATGATCAACTGTATCTGATTGGTAATAAATATGACTTAAAGTTCCTTCTTTTTTCTTCTTGAAATCCTAGGATGAACTCATGGCAGAACTAGAGGAACTAGAACAAGAAGAACTAGACAAAAACTTGCTGGAAATCAGTGGTCCGGAGACAGTACCACTACCAAATGTGCCCTCAATATCAATACCCTCCAAGCCAGGTATGGATCAACCTTTACTGAAACATCCTGGATCATTAAAAGTGTGCTCATTAATCTGCCAGCTCCTTGTTTTTGGGAGATCCGGCTGCTGGCAGCACAGAGATTTTGCTTGGAATTGCTTCCTGAATCCCAAATCACACCCAGTGCCATTTCTCTGTGAGGGGCACCTGCCTTTGAGAAGAAGCACAAAAATCAGCACTCCTGTCACAGGAGCAGCTGTTTTCTGCTCCAGCTCATCCAGGTACTCTGCAGCCTGGATGATGCTCAGGGTGCAGTGGAGGTGTGGGAGAAGGGAGCCTTTTCCCAAGTGCTGCTGGGCCAACAAGGAAGAAATCTGGACAAGACACCCTGAGTGATAAAAGGGAGGGCAGAGTAAATTAACTCATAAAATCATTGCAGTTGCAAAAGACCTCCAGGGTCATCCAGTCCCAGGCGGGTTCAGATTCCCCCATGGATGCATTTTTCCTTGCTGCTGCTTTGGGTTTTAATTTGATCCTTGCTTTTCTGGCTTTTGGGAGGATCTTCCCTTGGGGTCCCCCCTTTGGGAAGGCTGTGGGATCCTCTGCAGTCCCCAGGCCAGGCAGCCCCAAAGTCAGGGTCATCCCAGTGCTAGAGCACACATACCCAGGGAGTTTTAGGTGATGTGAGGATTTTACCTGGAGGATGGACAAGAAATGTTTGTATTTACACAGAGAGTTTCAAAACTGCTCTTAAATCTGATCTGTTCCCTCTTGTATGAACATTCCCCACGGAAGTCAGCTGAGTTGGGACACCTCTGGCAGCACTAATGGGATATGAAGCTTTACAAGCCCATTTTGCTGAATCTGCCTGACTGTGATGAATAACTTACAGACTTTGCAGCTCTGTTCCATGTCCTTACTTGGAAATAATGCCAATTGGTCAGTGTATCTGTAATTATCCTGCTGCCTTTCCAGGCTTGGATGGGCGTGGGAAGCAGCAGCACTGCCTGAGCAGGTTCTGCTCTGTGCCACTGCTCCTTGTGAGTTACTCTGCTTTTATTCTGACACCACTGAGCTGTGTGATCCTGGTTGTGTTTTGCCAGGCAGAACTGCTGACCAGAGTTGGTGAGAGGGGAGGGAGTTCTATCAGAGTATCTGAAATTTGAGACTTGATCAGATTCAGGAGAAATAGATTAAATGAACCAGTGCATTGTCTTTTTATTGCTTTGATGGTTTAATGAGGTTTGTTATCTAAGTCATCTTAAAACACAATGTCTTGGACCCAAATCTACTCTTTGCATTTTGTGACTGCACACAAGTAAGAGATGTTGTAATTGTTGATATATTTAAGGAGCTACACAGCCTAACACTTAGGGAAACTCCCTAAAATAATACAAATTGTGTACAAGTTTGGTAGAAAAAGCTGCAAGCATAAAGCTCAGTGTTTCACAGGATTTATGCTAAGCTGCTTTTAGATGGAAATGAGAATTCCATGAATGCCATTAATGTATTTAAGTGGCACTTTTTGCTTCAATAAAGCTGCCTCCAAGGCTGGCACTTGGGAAAATTTGGGATTCTGGGATGGTGTTGGGTGGGGATTTTGTGTGGGTTTAATTTTTGAACCTAAATTGATTTTCACTTAAAACTGACTTTACACTGGGATTAAAAGTTTGCTTGTGATTACAGTGGTCAGACTTCCAAAGGGAAAACTGTCCCTTAATGGTTCAGGTGTAATTGTGGTTTTGGGAATAATAATGTGTCTTTTGAGGTAGAGCTGACTCTGTTATCTCCTTTTTATCCATTGAAGGGAAGATTACCACGAGTTTTCCTGCTTTTCCACTTCTTAGGAGCAGTCTGGACTTTGGCTTTAATCAGTCTCAATGAGGAGTTTTGTTACTGGTGGTGTCAGGAGAAGTTCAGGCAGAAGCTGTTTTTGTTTACTGGAGGCTGGAGGAGCTTAATATAGAAAACCAAATTCCAGCCTTGTACAAATGAGGGGTCTGGAGCTTGGAGCTGACTCAGTTTTCCTGATGCAAACGTTTCTTTTGGAATGACACAAACCACTTGGACCAGGAATTGTTTCACTCTTTGGGGTTTTTTTTTGACATTTTCCAAAATTATTGCAGCTATTTGTGGGTTCAAACCTTTTTTGCTGAGTTAATGGAAACTGAATTTGTCAGATGATAACAAAGAGCATCATTTTCTGCCCTGGAACAACCAGGAAGGAGGAGAGGGCAGTGTCCAGGCTGCTCCCTCACATCCACATCCACGTCCACCCAGCTGCCAGGGAGCACAGGAGAAGGGGAGTGGGATATTCCCAGGGCTCTCCAGCCCCTCCACATTCTATACCTGACCCAAACACCTCATTTCTTGCATTCACAGTACTCAGTGATGGAGTAAGGAATTTAATTTGGATGGGGGAGAGATTAATACTGGAGACATCAGATGAGTTTCTGTAAGAAGCTGCATTCCTCTGAAAGAGGCTTAGAAATTATGGAAAAATATCACACTTGAAGTTTCATGCCCACTGCCTTCTTCCTGTGGGAGCTGTTGTTTTTTTCCACTTGGGAAGTTTGGCCCATGCTGGCTCTTTCAGCAGGGCACCTTTTACTTCAGTTCAAAAAGGTTTTGTGTGTTTTTTGTCCACAGCTGGCCTTAGGTGCTTCATTTCCTGGTTTGTCAGTGGCACAGAGGGTTCTGTCAGGATTCCCACTCACTTGTTCTCTTCTGTGATTTTGCAGCCAAGAAGAAAGAGGAAGAAGAGGATGATGACATGAAAGAGCTGGAAGCTTGGGCAGGAACCATGTAACCACAGCAGCCCCTGGCTGGAAAAAAGACTTTGGTTACCTATTCTGGGTGCAAATGTGTTTTGTTGAGGAGAAAGCATAAGCAAAATGTCTTTATCTTTAATTTTAACCCAGAGCAGTGGGAACTGCATTGCTGTTTTCTGCATAGCATGGAAAAAAGTCTGCCCAGAGGAGAGAAGGGGGAGCAGGGGAATTGCCTGCTGTCGATACGGTTGAATTTCTGTAGAAAAGGTATTTGCAAAATCAAACACTCAGCTTTGGGACTGTGCTCCTGCCACTGCTGGATCTTCATCTTCAATTTGGGCCATATATTGAATTGAAATAAGCTGAAAAACACTCTGTAATTTTAAGTCAGTTTAAGTGTGTCTAGGAGTCTTGTAAGGCATTTAAAAACCAGGAAAAGTCATAAGCCCCCATTGGCTTCTTTATTGTGTTTTAGGTGCAAGAATGCTTTAGGTTTTTAGTTCTTTGCCAGTTCTATTTATATCCCTTGACTGCTGTGTGGCCAGCCCTGTGTCTGTCACTGCAACGACGTAGTCACTGTGCCCATTTTAATTGCTGAGAATGATCTGCAGTTGATCCACACTCTCTTGGAAGTAGGGAAGGTTTCAAGTTCAGTTGTACATTTTTCTACACAGCACTACAATGTTTATTGCTTTTTTGTGATAATTGATAACCCATTCAGATACATGCACACAATTATTTTAATTAAGAAACTACTATGGATTGCACTGTATTAAATATCTCGATTAATTTTCACCTGTGGCTGCTGTGGTCAATTCTGAGTCCTGTTTAAGTGATCTGGCTGTGGTTTAGGTGGAGTTTGGCCTCCTTCTGCATGAGGGACATCCACTCTAAAGCCTGCTGAGCTATGGCTGGGCTCTGCTCCCAGGGAACAAGGGACAGGACAAGAGGAGAGAACCTCAAGCTGTGCCAAGGGAGGTTCTGGTTGGACATCATGAGGAATTTCTTCATGGAAGGGTTTGTCAGGCTTTGGAAGGGGTTGCCCAGGAAAGTGGTGGAGTCCCCATCCCTGGAGATGCTCCAGGAACAACTGGACGTGGCACTCAGTGCTGTGGCTGGTGACAAGGTGGGGATCAGTCACAGGTTGGACTCAGTAAGCTTGGAGATCTTTTCCAAGCTCAGTGATCCTGGGATTCTGTTCTGTGTGAAAATCCCCACACCAAGGAGAAATCAGCTGAATTAAGTTCAAAGCAAGAGGTTTAGGGACAGAGCTGGGACCCTTGGCTTTGGTTTTCATCATGGAAATGACCTCTACTGTGCACTGTGCTAAGAGATGTTGTTAAAGCAGCTCTGTTTTATTCTGGGAATTACAGGGAGCATCTCAAATGCAGTGAAATGTCCCAACAGGAGCATTCAGGTGGAGCTGGGAGGGGAAAACCCAGCCCCATCAGCACCATTAGTGCTGAGCAGTGTCCTGATGTGGGAGCTGAGAGCTGGGGGTGCCAGAGGCAGCCCCTGGCAGCCCAGTGACAGGGACCAAGGATGCCCCTGGCATTGGTTATGGGATTTGTCTTGTTGGCAGCTTTATCCTAATAATTGTTCCAATTGGGTATTGGCCACTCCCTGGTTGGCACTGGTACTGACTAAATAGGTGGTAAAGAGTTTGTCTGGGTTTGAATTGGTTAAACATAAGGTGTCTGAGTTTGTTGACTTGGTTGCAGTAACTTAAACATTCCTTTTTGGTTGATTTATAGGTATATCTGTATTGTAAAAGTAAGTAAGTAAAATTAACAAGCATTAATATATTATTTGATTAAACTCTATGTTTCTGTTTAGTTACTTTTTGGTAAAAGCTTATATATTTTAATTCTTAAGTAAATTTTTTCGTACTTGTTCAGGGACTGGTCAACTATAAGGCACTAAGCTGTCCCTCTAACACTGAATTCTTAAGCTTAGCTCAGCTGTACCCAAGCCCAGAGCCTGCTCTGCTCAACAGGGGAGATGCAGCACGGAGTGTGCCGGAGCCTTCCCCCAGATTGGGGTGACTCCGGGTGGTGGTAAAGTCTCTCCTCCAACCCGTGCCTTCAAAGAAAGACTCAGTAGTCTTCAGTCGTCTGGTCTCAAGGCAGTTTATTGCACGTTATCTCAAGGCACACACACTCCCTGACATTGTCCCTGACTCCTTCTCCCTCTGTGTCTCTCTCTGCGTCTCTCTTCGTCTTCTTCTCTGTCTCCGTCTCTGTCCCTGTCTCTGTCCCCCGAGGGGCTGGTGCCATCTTTTATATCACACATTACGTATTAGGTGTTTATAGTTTTTCCCAATGCCTATCACCTATATTGAACAGTGGCTTTCTACTCTAAACCAATCTGTGAGTGCCAACATCAAGAACATGGAGGATAGGAAGGAGAAAGAAGGAGGACAGGGCACGCCCAAATCCCTCCATCTTAGAACTTCTGACCCCATGTACAAAACTCAGACCCCTCTGTACAAGGCCTGAAACCCCCCTGTACAGCACTCAAAGATCCTTCCTTTCACTTTGTGACTACTTCTACTATAATATCTAAACTTTTGTGATTTTTTGTTCTTCCTGCAAGGTTGGTAAATTGTTCCATGGGTCAGACTCAAGACCACAGGGGTTCCTGGCCGCCTGCCAGGGTCTCAGAGGCTTCTGACCTGGACCCAGAACATCCAAGAGTGTGTGAGGGACACCTTGGGTTCTGACAGGAGTGTGTGTTGGGCTTCCTGCTGAGTGATGACAACCCCTACAACCTCTTCTTTCTTCATCCTTTGAATCAGGGATAGGGTGGTTCTTACTCCTTCAGTTTAACAGTATGTCTGAGGACTGAGCACCTTTCTGCTTTGGGCATCCCTGAATTCCTTTTCCCTGCCTTAGTGAACAGCTGGAATGTCTACAGGGAGCATTCTGCTGCCTTGCTCAGAGGTTCTGAGGGCAAAACTTCCCTGTGCTGAGCACCACGGGGCAGTGCAGGAGGGAGCAGCTGTGCCTGCCAGCAGTTTCTGGAGCTGCCACTCACTGCCACTCAGTCCCTTTTCCTGGCAAAGCCACTCCAGTTCCTGCTGGGAAACTCAGCTCCATTCACTTGCCCTCAACAACTCAAGCTGCAGCTGTGCCAGTGTTTTCTTCTGGAGCTCTTAAAGGAGGCAAGCAGAAATCTGGGATCCAGGTGTTTTCAGTTTAGGGAAAATCCTTGGTTTTTTTCCTCTGGGGAAGGTGGAAAGCATTGTCACTGTTGTATGTGTGTGTGAGAATGATTTAAAGCAGGGTGAAAAGCTGTGGCTGCCCCTGGATCCCTGGCAGTGTCCAAGGCCAGGCTGCACAGGGCCTGGAGCAACCTGGGACAATGGGAGGTGTCCCTGCCATGGCAGGGGGTGGCACTGGATGGGCTTTAGGGTCCCTTCCAACCCAAACCATCCTGGGATTCTGTGAAAATACAGACTGGGCTGAAGGGTCTCATCATCCCTGCTTTTCCCTTGGAATGCTTTCAGTACTGAGAGAGTGGCTGTTGTGCAGGTGGAGAAGCCAGGACATGGCATTTGTACTGGGATCCAAGGGAAGCACAACACTGGGAGGGACAGGGAAGTGTTTTGTATTTGTGCTGCACATTTGGGTCAGGGAAATAGGAAGGAGATCTCTCCTTGGTGGCTGCTCAAGGCTCAGAGTCCACTGACACCGAGGATCTGTGTTTGTACCTCTGGAACAGGGTGAACTCTCACAGAGCACTTGGAAAAGCTGGGCCAGAGAGGCCGAGGTGAGGTGGATAAACCAGGATAAATAAACCTGAGGATAAAGAAAGCTGAGCAGACATCACCCCTGGGGCTGCAGAGCCCTCGTGCTGTGCAGCAGCTGGGGGACTCTTCCCTCCAGGAATAATGGGAATCCATAGCTCTGCCCAGTACTGCCCTCAGTCAGATCCAGCTGGATCTTTGCCTTCCCAGGTGGATAAATTGCTCTCCTGTGGGCCTCTCCTGCTCTTCTGGGACTGTTCTAAGGCACAGGCATTTCACTTCAGTGCAATGTTAAACAGGCAGGGAATGGGGGGCTCCATCAGCCACTGGGGAGGCAAATTGCTGTTCAGTTGCTTCACTGGTGAGTTAATGTGTGTGTGGGTTAGTAGTGGGTTAGTAATGGGTTAGTAGTGGGTTAGTAATGGGTTAGTAGTGGGTTCTGAGGAGGTGCTTGATGCTGAGAGCTCTCTGGAGAGCCTTTGGCCTCACATGGAAGCAGGTGGGTACAGGAGCATGCACTGAGGGGAATGTCCTCACTGAAATCTATCATCTACAATTTGGCACTTGAAGCATCTGAGGTAATGCACAGCTTCTGCAGAAAATGTCATCAGATCCCCGTGTGCTCTGCCTGCAGGGAAGTGTCCCCCAGAGCGACACACAGGACATGGCATTTCCTTAGGAGTGAGAGCTGTGGCTGCCAGTGCCATAAATCAGGTGCCTTCCCCTGTGTCACATTCCCCCTTCCTGTGACATCTCACCCTTGGGTCCTGCTCCTGCTCGGGGGCCAGCTGACCTTGTTTCACTGCTGCAGCTCTCACAGCAGTGCATCCCAGCTCCCTGGCTCTGCCCCACCCTGTCTCACCCAAGTTACTGTCTGGTTCCATCGGCTCTCCGTTTTCCCAGCCCTACCTGGACCCTCAGGCTCGGAGTCCTGCAGGTGTCCCAGTGCTGGGCTGTCCTGCAGGGCTGATGGTGCCAGGGTGCTGCTGTGGGATGTGCTGTGCCCCAGCTGCAGCTGGGAGCCCCTGCCTTGCTTGCTCTGGAGGGAGGCTGAGGGACAGAACTGGTGGCCTGGAGCTCACAGCCTGGGCTAAGCTGTTTGTGCTTCTCTCTTCCTGCTCTCCCTACCTCACACCTGCCCCCTCCGTTAAACCCCAGCCCAAAATCCCACAGGGCACACTGGTGATGCTGCAGCTCCTCCACCCCAGGCACAGCCCCAGGGCCACACCCCGGGGTGCTGGGGACACCTCTGTCACTGTGCATTGCTGCTGCCAGGTGAGGGTTTGACAGCTCAGGGCACCCAAACAGCAGAGAGGGCTGGGGACCCCCTTGGCTGCACTGGCTGTGGGTTCTCCAGGGGGTTCCATCCCTCCACAGCTCCCCTGGGATGCACTCCCCACTCTGGGGTGCCCCTGTTGTATCCCAGCCTTTTGGGACATGGCAACGTGGCTCCAGCCCACAGATGCCAACAGCATCTGTTGTCTCTAATCCCTTTGCAGACAGATGTGTGTTTAAATCTCATTCCTTTCATTAAAAGCACTCAGCTCACTGAAGGCCCTGAATGCACTGCTTATGGAATTAGTCTGTAGGGATGAGTTCATTCCCGCTCGAGAGGTGTAACACCACTAATTGATAGAACCCTTTATTAGGGTGCTGCTGAGAGGACCCTCAGGTTAACATTTGTATGTGAGCCCAGCACTCCCTCCCTCCCCTGCTCATTATTTTTATCATTATTTTGGTTCTTATGACAAAATTGCATGGCTCATCTGGAAAGCTCTTGCCCTTCTAAATCCTGCCGGCTGCTCAGCCCTGTGGCAAAGAAAAGAGCTCTCAATTTTCAAACATCAAGGTTCATTAAATCAAAGTGATGCTCTCTAGATCTTGTGGCTCTCGGTGGCCCAGCCCCATCCCTCCCTCCTTCCCTCCTCTTCCTGCCCTCCCTCCCCTGGCTCCAGGCCTTCAGCTCAGCCGGACATCTCCCAGTCTGCTCAGCTGGCAGGATTTTGAGGCCACGTTTTAGGGCATTATCAGCGGTTTCCCTTTCCTTGTCTGTGCTGTGGGAACCTGTTGATCTCCTCTGTGTCACCTCAGAGCTGTGGCCAGAGCTGGCTGTCCCTTGGGAGCAAAGGAGGGGTGGATTCACCTGGGGCTGGGGCTGGCTCATGTCACCCTCCTGCTGTCCTTGGGATTCTCCTGCTATCCTTGGGGTTCTCCTGCCATCCTTGGGGTTCTCCTGCCATCCTTGGGGTTCTCCTGCCGTTCTTGGGGTTCTCCTGCTGTCCTTGGGATTCTCCTGCTGTCCTTGGGGTTCTCCTGCCATCCTTGGGGTTCTCCTGCCATCCTTGGGGTTCTCCTGCCGTTCTTGGGGTTCTCCTGCTGTCCTTGGGATTCTCCTGCTATCCTTGGGGTTCTCCTGCCATCCTTGGGGTTCTCCTGCCATCCTTGGGGTTCTCCTGCCGTTCTTGGGGTTCTCCTGCTGTCCTTGGGATTCTCCTGCTGTCCTTGGGGTTCTCTTGCCATCCTTGGGGTTCTCCTGCCATCCTTGGGGTTCTCCTGCCGTTCTTGGGGTTCTCCTGCTGTCCTTGGGATTCTCCTGCTATCCTTGGGGTTCTCCTGCCATCCTTGGGGTTCTCCTGCTGTCCTTGGGGTTCTCCTGCCGTTCTTGGGGTTCTCCTGCTGTCCTTGGTGTTCTCGTGCCCTTTGCTGACCTGTTCCCCTGCTCTGGCCCCATCCTCCCCTGTAGCCAGCTCCCTGTGTGTGATGGGAGGAGGTTTCAGAGGATTTGGTCAGCAGGAAATGGGGACATGATGTGCAGGGCTTGGGCAGATCTTTCCCATCCACAATGAGTTTTCCAAAACCTCTGCAGCTCCTGGGACTCCCCTGTGGGCATTAGTGGGGAGATGGCTTTGGGATGAGGTAGAACTGAGGCTTCTGGGGCTTCTAGAGTGCTGGGTTGGCAGCACCCTGACTTCAGGATCCCAAATGTCCCAGGCACCAGTGGGGTTTAGGCTGGGCTGTCCAGCAGAGACACAACCTAAGAGCTTGTCCTGCTGCCCTGCCTTGGCCCCTCATCTCCACTGTGCTTGCAGAATCCTCAGATTTCTTTGGGAAGGGACCTTAAATCCCATTCCATTCCACCACCCCAGGTTGCTCCAAGCCCCAGTGTCCAACCTGGCCTTGGACACTTCCAGGGATCCAGGGGCAGCCCCAGCTGCTCTGGGCACCCTGTGCCAGCGCCTGCCCACCCTCCCAGGAAGGATTCCTGCCCAGTATCCCCCTCCCCAGCCGCTGCAGTGACACAAACCCCTCTCCAAGGCGTGCCGGAGCACGGGACGGTCCCTGCAATTTCCCACTCGAACACTTGGAGGCAAAGCTGCCTTTCTGGACAGACGGACAGCCGTGGGACAGCCGGATGCCTCCCTGCTGTGGGGGTGCTGGCACAGCAGAGGCTCCTGCCCACCCTTCCTGGCTCTTCCCCTGAGATTCAGGGGCCACTAACCCCAGCTCCTGGGCACAAGCCACTTGTCCTGAATGCAGGGCCTGACCGGGGGTGCTCTGCCAGCCCCGACCTTCACCCGGGGGGCTGAAGGTGATGGGGCACAGGTGACCCTGCTGAGGGCACCCTGACAAGGTCACCCATACCTAAATAACAGCGGCTCACCACCCAGCATCCCACTTCTCTGGAAAACCATCTCCCAGCCCACCACTTTCTGTGTCTCTCACCTGAGCACCATGAAACTTCTTTAAATTCGAGGCCAATATTTCCCTGCTGTGACGGAGTCATTGGCTGCCGGCTTTAAATAAAAACTTTAATTTCAGGCTGCCTTTTCCCCAAGGGAAGGCCCAGCCCTGAAGGGCTCCAGTCCCTGTTTCTGGTCACTCAGCTGCTTTCCTGGGCACCCAGACCCTGCACCAAGCCCCAGGGAAGGTCCTCCTCGCCCAATCCCTCCAGCTGAGGGATGATGCTGCGGGTGCCCAGATGCACATCCAGAGGCAGCGCAGTTGCTCCCCAGGATATTTTGGGAGAACACAGCGGAGGAAAAGCTCATCCGAGAGGGATCTGCCAGCAGAGGGCAATGCCGGGATGGGTTTCCCTCCCTGCGCAGCTCGGGGTGTTGAACCAGCTCCAGCGTGGGAGGAGAAGGCGACAGATGCTGGGGACCCAAAGTGCCCCAGCCCCGGCAGGAGGGGACAGCCCAGCACGCCCCTGTCGCTGCGGGGAGGGCTGGAGGTGACACCGGGAGCTGCCACCCTCCCGTCACAGGCAGCGGGGTTGGGGCACCCAAACCAGGGTGGGGCAGATGCTGGCTGATGCTGAGTGTGGGGGCAGCTCACGCAGATCGAGGCTGGGGCTTTCTGCTTAGTGCTGGGTTTGGTAAGGCCGGGTTCATGGTTGGGCTCGATGATCTTGGAGGTCTTTTCCAGCCTAAGGGATTCTGTGATTCCCAGTGCCAGAATCCCTGGGGTCAGGCATGGCTTCTTCTGGCTCTTGTCAGGGATGGTTTGGTATCAGCTCCACCTGACCAGCAATGACACAGAGATAAAATGCAAAACGCCCTTATTTATTGCAACAGGGACTAGATCTGCCTGGCATGTAAGTTAAAATGCAAAATTAAAATTAAAATTAAATGGAAATGCAAAGAACAGGGAGAAAAAGGGAAAAAAAGAGAGCATTTTTAGTTGAACAGCTGGTGCTGCTTCAGTAGGCACCTCCATGGGCTGTCACAGCACCTCCCAAACCAATATCTGACATCATTCTTCAGCCT